>NW_015505686.1:100275-102608 GCF_001515645.1 Sinocyclocheilus grahami
CAGTTAGTCATGTTAGCACTCGGCTAACGTATCCACCATTATTGTTTTAAGTGTTCACAGTTTAGCAGCTAAACTTAAGCTGTGGGCACGATTCGCTTGCATAAGTGTTTTTGTATTTTATGTCTTTATTATAAGAACGGATTGGAGCACTATATTATTGTTCTATGTAAAGGTGCTTTGTCAGTATCGCTCGCTAACTTGCTCAAGGACTTCTCTCTGTGCCAATCACAACAGGCTTGGCCAGCTGACCAATCAGAGCAGAGTAGGCTTTTTTTAAACCTGTTGTAGGGTACGCCGACACAATATTAGGACACTTTAAAATACCATGTGACCTGATTTTTACTTTTAGTTTTATTTATTTATGTATTTATTTATTTGCCTTTATTAAAAAGGATAGAGGCAGAAAGCAATGAGGAACAGGACCTCAAGCTTATTTTTGGATGGGTGGATGGATAGACTATCCTAATTATTTGTTAAATCAAGAGTGTTTGATTGCATTGTAAGAGCATGTATTATTTGCAAAGAGCCACTAAAAACAAAACCTTGAAACACTTTAATCAGCATGCTTCGGGATGTTTAATGCTTTGTAAAAGCTTAATGCCTTTAGTGTGGGATACTTTTGGAATCTCATCAGCACAGTGTGAGTCTCGTTTAGTGTGTTAGAGCCGTAATCCAGTGTTTTATTCACTTCCGTACTTGAATATATTTGCTGTAGGTAAAGACAGAGACTTCGCAGCATTCTGCTTTACCACGGGAACCGGACAAGATTCAGATGATTCTGTTCATTTACACCAAGGGGCAATGTGGCACTGTCCGTTTCAGCTACTGATCTATGCCCGCGTGTGTGTGTGTTTACCTGTAAGTGTCTGGATGTTTGTTTGTTACACAGTTCCTAAGAAATCAGCAGATTGCAGTATGTGCAGACGCTTATGGGCTCCTCTGTACTCTATTCTAATGGTCATTGGCTGCTCTGTATTTCAGGAAAATCTTTCACTTATAATTTAAACAGAATATTTTGATATTGATGATGAAAAAAATTTAATAATTAAATGCTAAAAAGGTCCATGAACACATTATGTGTCATCTAACCACTTTAATGTGTATCTCATTGGCTGCACTCTTAAAAATAAAGGTGCTTCACGATGCCATAGAAGAACCTTTTTGTCTAAATGGTTCCATAAAGAACCTTCAACATCTGAAGGACCTTTTCTGTTTGGGGCGAAAGACGGTTCTTCAGATTATAAAAAGGTAAGAAAGAGATGGTTCTTTAAAGAACCTTTGACTGTGGAACCAAAAATGGTTCTTCTATGGCATCACTTGAAGAACCTTTTGAAGCACCTTTATTTTTAAGACTGTGGCTAGCAATTCATTGGTTGCTATGTGCACCATCCTATGTTTCATTGGCTGCTGAGTGAACTATTTTGCATTTCACTGGTTGATCTGTACTACGTTCTGCATTTCATTGGCTGCTGTGTAAATGGTCTTGCATTTCATTGGTTGCTATATGCTGCGTCCTGTGTTTCATTGGCTGCCTTATGACCTGTCATGCGTTTCATTGATTGATTATGTGCTGCTCTTTCTTTCTTTCTTTCTTTCTTTCGTTCTTAAGAAAGGTCAGAGTGTGCAATCGAGTATTAATGATGTTCACATTTAAATCTACCACTTTTTTGCAAAAGAGAATGTTTTTTTCTCTCTCTCCGTAGTATTTGTATTTGACTGCAGTACTGCATTACAACTGCATCCCCTTACGTTTTTGACATACATTAGATGCTACCAGCAACTTTGTGTACAGTATGCTTTATAATGTTAATAAATGCTAGTGGAACACATTAAATATGTGTGTGCTTGAGGGGAACAGCTAATCTGGCTCAACACAATACAAGCACATTTGATCCTTGTGGTTCTATTGTGTTGGCGCGGCACAGAATTATAAAATTGTCATGCTGTACAATTCCTAAACAAGCTCTTTTGAGCTGTAGGATTTCAAAAAAAAAATAGCTCGTTGGGTACAGCCTGTTCCTTTCTGATGCTTTTAAATGGGAAGCCGTTATTGCATTTCTCTGTCTGATAGTCAACAACATTGATGTGTCTAGTCCAATCAACATCTCTGCAATCCTTCACCCATTTTGATGTAACAATAGGTCCCTGTCCAATCATGCACTCCCATTATTTGAGTGTGCCCCCTGTGTGGCAGACATCAATAGTGTCTTATTGCGTAGTGTTGTATTAGTGTGGTCAGCAGGTCTTTTGAGTGAAAGGGTTTCTGCTCACTGGTGTGTGAAATCATCAGGTCGCCTGCGCAGATGCACGTACATGATAATTACGCTGCGGAG
>NW_015505686.1:102618-122845 GCF_001515645.1 Sinocyclocheilus grahami
ACAGGCTTGGCCAGCTGACCAATCAGAGCAGAGTAGGCTTTTTTTTAAACCTGTTGTAGGGTACGCCGACACAATATTAGGACACTTTAAAATACCATGTGACCTGATTTTTACTTTTAGTTTTATTTATTTATGTATTTATTTATTTGCCTTTATTAAAAAGGATAGAGGCAGAAAGCAATGAGGAACAGGACCTCAAGCTTATTTTTGGATGGGTGGATGGATAGACTATCCTAATTATTTGTTAAATCAAGAGTGTTTGATTGCATTGTAAGAGCATGTATTATTTGCAAAGAGCCACTAAAAACAAAACCTTGAAACACTTTAATCAGCATGCTTCGGGATGTTTAATGCTTTGTAAAAGCTTAATGCCTTTAGTGTGGGATACTTTTGGAATCTCATCAGCACAGTGTGAGTCTCGTTTAGTGTGTTAGAGCCGTAATCCAGTGTTTTATTCACTTCCGTACTTGAATATATTTGCTGTAGGTAAAGACAGAGACTTCGCAGCATTCTGCTTTACCACGGGAACCGGACAAGATTCAGATGATTCTGTTCATTTACACCAAGGGGCAATGTGGCACTGTCCGTTTCAGCTACTGATCTATGCCCGCGTGTGTGTGTGTTTACCTGTAAGTGTCTGGATGTTTGTTTGTTACACAGTTCCTAAGAAATCAGCAGATTGCAGTATGTGCAGACGCTTATGGGCTCCTCTGTACTCTATTCTAATGGTCATTGGCTGCTCTGTATTTCAGGAAAATCTTTCACTTATAATTTAAACAGAATATTTTGATATTGATGATGAAAAAATTTAAATAATTAAATGCTAAAAAGGTCCATGAACACATTATGTGTCATCTAACCACTTTAATGTGTATCTCATTGGCTGCACTCTTAAAAATAAAGGTGCTTCACGATGCCATAGAAGAACCTTTTTGTCTAAATGGTTCCATAAAGAACCTTCAACATCTGAAGGACCTTTTCTGTTTGGGGCGAAAGACGGTTCTTCAGATTATAAAAAGGTAAGAAAGAGATGGTTCTTTAAAGAAACTTTGACTGTGGAACCAAAAATGGTTCTTCTATGGCATCACTTGAAGAACCTTTTGAAGCACCTTTATTTTTAAGACTGTGGCTAGCAATTCATTGGTTGCTATGTGCACCATCCTATGTTTCATTGGCTGCTGAGTGAACTATTTTGCATTTCACTGGTTGATCTGTACTACGTTCTGCATTTCATTGGCTGCTGTGTAAATGGTCTTGCATTTCATTGGTTGCTATATGCTGCGTCCTGTGTTTCATTGGCTGCCTTATGACCTGTCATGCGTTTCATTGATTGATTATGTGCTGCTCTTTCTTTCTTTCTTTCTTTCTTTCGTTCTTAAGAAAGGTCAGAGTGTGCAATCGAGTATTAATGATGTTCACATTTAAATCTACCACTTTTTTGCAAAAGAGAATGTTTTTTTCTCTCTCTCCGTAGTATTTGTATTTGACTGCAGTACTGCATTACAACTGCATCCCCTTACGTTTTTGACATACATTAGATGCTACCAGCAACTTTGTGTACAGTATGCTTTATAATGTTAATAAATGCTAGTGGAACACATTAAATATGTGTGTGCTTGAGGGGAACAGCTAATCTGGCTCAACACAATACAAGCACATTTGATCCTTGTGGTTCTATTGTGTTGGCGCGGCACAGAATTATAAAATTGTCATGCTGTACAATTCCTAAACAAGCTCTTTTGAGCTGTAGGATTTCAAAAAAAAAATAGCTCGTTGGGTACAGCCTGTTCCTTTCTGATGCTTTTAAATGGGAAGCCGTTATTGCATTTCTCTGTCTGATAGTCAACAACATTGATGTGTCTAGTCCAATCAACATCTCTGCAATCCTTCACCCATTTTGATGTAACAATAGGTCCCTGTCCAATCATGCACTCCCATTATTTGAGTGTGCCCCCTGTGTGGCAGACATCAATAGTGTCTTATTGCGTAGTGTTGTATTAGTGTGGTCAGCAGGTCTTTTGAGTGAAAGGGTTTCTGCTCACTGGTGTGTGAAATCATCAGGTCGCCTGCGCAGATGCACGTACATGATAATTACGCTGCGGAGGCCTCACTGTCTTATTTGCTCTCAGCAGGTGGTGATTAAAGCTTCTAAACCAGAAGACAAGCAACGTAATGGAAGAACCATGCAGTTGTACTGTATTTTAGTTAACTGATACCCATCCTAGAGTTCTACTTCTTTTCCTCCATCTTTATTTTTATTTTATTTTATTTTAGTTTAGTTTAGTTTATTTGTTTTATCTTTATATTATGAAGTTGTTTTATTTTATTTGGTTGTTTTTTATTTGTATTTTATTATTTATGTTTATATTTTTGTATATTTGTTATTTTATTTGTTTGTTTGCTTTGCTTTTACTTTGCTTTGCTTTGTTTTGTTTTGTCTGCAGTGAGAAGATACATTCCAATTTTGATTTCCAGGCCTAGAAAAGTCATGGAGTATTTTATAGTGAATATACATTGTTCTAGTTATGCATATGTCATTGTTTAGAATTTGATCTTTGCAAATGCAATCACTAGAAAATAGTATACAAATAGTAATGGTAAATCGTATTGGATGGATAGAGTACAAATTGAGATGCAGGTAGTGTTGAGACCTTTTTACATTGTGTTAGAAATGCATGAACGGGGGCATCTTAACACGTTCCCAACAACAGATGCACAACAACTCTCTGTTGATTCAGTTTTGATGTTTAAAAAACAGCTGTTGTAGAAACAGAGCTCATCTGGGCTGCTTCTCTGAGCTCAGGTCTTTTGGACCAAAAAAAGAACAACACAAGCATGTAATGGTTGAGCTGTGGTGAGATTTTTGTGTCTTGTCAGACTTTACAAGCTTCTACAGAGAGTTTTCTGACTCTCATTTCTCTTATATCTTACTCCTCCATTATTTTTTGAAGAAGATACCCTAACCGCTCGAGCAAATTACCAGAGACAAATGATGTGTCTGCCTCTAAAAACCGGAACGATCCTTTATATCCATCAAAACCAGAATGGATGAGTCTGGGTGAGAGAACAAAGGTGGAGTGGTGAAGTAGAGGAGAGAAATGAGGGCTGGTATTAAATGGGCATAAAATAAGTATTGTCATCGTAGTAATCTTCCCAAATGACGGACAGGTGAATGTGAACCCAGCTGGCGATTCTCAAATTAGTTTTTGTCACAATTAGCCATGCCACTTAAAACATCCTCTGTGCTTTTTTTTTTTGTGTGAAATACGCTTAGCTGCGATTTCTGCTAAGTAACTTAAGGTGAATATTTCATGAGCAAGTGCTTGGAAGACTGAGAGTCAAATTTGCTTAATAGAGATATGGGCTGTTTAATCATATAAATCTTGTGAAAAGAATCCACCAATAAGATGGAGAGGATTTGGAAACAGGAGACTGAAAGATAAAAGAGTCAATGTAATTTAATTTTCATACCTGGAGTGAAGAGCCATCATCTGTACACATCTGGAATGAAGGGCTTCCATTAAATGGAAAGATGAGCATTTACTCAGACAGCAGGGTGCTGGGGGAGCGCTAAAGAACAGACCTCTAAACACAGGAGCAAAAAAATAAAAATCTGAAATATTTATCTATCCCACCGGTGAAAATCAGGGTGTTGACATTAGGGTGTATAGAAGAGAACATGAAGATTTTTGTCATTATTTGGGATGGTCTGAATAGGCCAGAAACATCATCCATCCATCCATCATTCTGTCTATCTGTCCTTCTGTTGTTCTATATTTCTGTTGTTCTAGCATAGTATCCATCCATCCATCAATCGTTCTGTTGTTCTATCATTGTATCTGTCTATCTATCTATCCATCAATCATTCTATCTATCATTCTGTTGTTATATCTATTGTTCTGTCTGATAGATCCATCCATCCATCGTTCTGTTGTTCTATCCTTCTGTCTATCTGTCCATCTTTTGTTCTATATTTCAGTTCTATCATTATATCTGTCTATCTATCTATCCATCCATCATCCATCATTCTATCTATCATTCTGTTGTTCTATCTATTGTTCTGTCTGATAGATGTATCCATCCATCCATCAATCAATCGTTCTGTTGTTCTATTGTTCTGTTTATCTGTCTTTCTGACGTTCTATATTTCAGGTGTTCTATCATTGTATCTATCTATCTATCTATCTATCTATCTATCTATCTATCTATCTATCTATCTATCTATCTATCTATCTAGCTATCTAGCTATCTATCTATCTATCTATATATCTATCTATCTGTCTATCTATCCATCCATCATTCTATAATTTTGTTGTTCTATCCATCCATCCATCCATCCATCTTTTGTTCTATCGTTCTGTCTATCCGTCCATCTTTTGTTCTATCATTCTGTCTATCCGTCCATCTTTTGTTCTATCGTTCTGTCTATCCGTCCATCTTTTGTTCTATATTTCTGTTGTTCTATCAATGTATCTATCTATCTGTCTGTTTATCCATCGTTCTGTCATTCTATTGTTCGATCATTCTATCTGTCCGTCTTTTGTTCTATATTCCTGTTGTTCTATCTTTCATTCTATTTATCTATCATTCTGTCTATCCTTCTATCTATTGTTCTATCTATCTGTCCTTCTATCTAGCTAGATTTCAGAAAAATCTTGAAATGTCTTCAAGACGCTCATCATTCATCTCTTCACTAGACTACAGTGTTTCTGCTGCGGTATGTAAATGACAGCATTGATTAAGTGGCATGTGTTGACTCTGTAAGGAGACTCTGAGAGGATCTCCCCCTGCTGAGAGTCACCCCGCTCACTTAATGACACACAAGCTAAACAAACACACATTCTGTAAGTGTCAGGGGTGATTGCTCATCGAAAAGTCACAAGCACAATTTTAAGCTGTTTTGGGTGGTTGCCAGGTTGTCATTGAGGTTGCTAAGGGGTTCATGGGAGACTTTGTTTTATTTTTTTGTTTTGTGTTGTTATAGTGTTGTAGGTGGTTGCCAGGTTTTGCTTTGCGGTTACTAAAGTGTTGTGCTTGGTTGCCAGGATGTTGCTATGCAGTTGCAAAAGTGTTCAGGGTAGATTTTATGTCTTTAACTTGTATTTATACAGTTACTATAGTGTTGTGAGTGGTTGCCAAGGTGTCCAGAGTGGATTTTGAAATTAATTTAGTTGTTTTACAGTTGCTATAGTGTTGTAGGTGATTGCCAGGGTGTTGCTATGTGATTGCTAAGGGGTTCAGGGTGGGTTTCATGTTTTAACTCATTTTTCGCAGTTGCTATAGTGTTTTGGGTGATTGCCAGGGTGTTGCTATGTAGGTGCTAAGGGGTTCAGGGTGCGTTTTAGATTTTGACCGTGTTACTTTGCAGTTGCCAGAGTTTTGTGTGTCATTGCTGGGGTGTTTTTTTTCTTCTTAGGTTTAGCATTTTGTTTTGCATTTGCGAGTGTTACCAGGCTGTTTCTATGTGGTTGTCGGTGCAGAATGAGTTATACACAGTTTAATACTTGAGAAATTATAACAGAAATGCATTGACAATAAAGATGTATTAGTCCATGCACAGATTTATAAATGTCCAGTACCTCATGATGGTGTGTGTAATCTGTGGTTCTGCCGCTTTGAATACAGAGACAGAGAAAGAAATAGCTGTATGTAATGGCATACTGTGTGTGTGTGTGTGTGTGTGTGTGTGTGTGTGTGTGTCGTCTTTCTAAAAATAAGATTCAGCACTTGCTGAAAAGCTGAAATGAGCTCTTGCTGTCACATAGCAACAGTCAGACTCACCATGGAGCACTTGACTTTCCTTCCTCCCTCCTCTTCTCCTGCATGAACCCTGCACCCTGTGAGTGACAGACAGCTGTCAGCACCAATCAGACGCATCATCTCTCACCCACTGGGTGGCACCTTTGACATCAGAAGTTCTCCAGGGCCTGGTCAAGCTTGATGTTTGAATCGATCACTTGTTTGACCCACGTGTATACACCTGACATTTGCCTTGTGGTCCTGATACTCTTCCTGTGAGTGTGTGTGTGTGCGCACTGTCGTTCCTTTTCTATTCCACGTCTCTAATGGAACAGTCATTTGGACAAGAAATTTACATGTGCTTGACATGACTGCATTTATTGTACAGCGACCTTCAAATGTGTTTGTGTGTGATTTAATAGTATACTTTAATATTGATTGAGAAATATATATAAATACACTGCTCAAGTTTGGGATGTTTTTTTAAAGAAGTTTCTTATGGTCATCAAGGCTGCATTTATCTGACCAAAATAAAGAAAACAACAGTAAAATTGTGAAATATTATTGCAATTTAAAATAATGGTTTTCTATTTTAATATACTTTAAAATATAATTAATTCCTGTGATGCAAAACTGAATTTTTATCAGCCATTACTTCAGTCTTCAGTGTCACATGATCTTTCAGAAATCACTCTAATATGCTGATGATTATGTTGATAGTGTTGAAGACGTTGTGTTGCTTAATATTTTTTGGAACCTGTGATACTTTTTCTGGATTCTTTGATAAATAAAAAGTTTACAAGAACAGCATTTATTCTAACTGACAAGCTTTCAAATAGTGAAATCGCAAAAAGTGAACCACCCCTTTAATATTAAACAAACAGCAACAACAAAGAAATCACTCACTGCTCTTGATTGAATAGCTTTTGTAACTTTAATAAAGGTTAATCTTTAATTTATACAGTCAAATATGCAATGCTGTTTTACATTTCATTACTTTATTCAATTTCTGTACCTCAAAACTAATGTTAGACCTACCAAAAAAAAAATGAAAATCACTGTTTATTTTATTTGTATCTTTACTCTAGTGTATTTATTTGTGCTGTTGCTTGTAGTTAGATAGATTATTCTTATTTTCTTTATTTTTATTTGACAGTGTAGTTTTTGCCTAAACATGGCACATACCAAACCGTACCGAACTGTGACTCTAAAACCGTGATACAAACCGAACCGTGAGTAAGTTGACCCCTAATATATATATATGAATAATGAATTTGGAGAAAAGTTTTGGAGCTAAGACTGCTGAAAATCTGTGCGTTTCTCTATTGTGCTCTGCGTTTATGAGCCAGTCAGTGGGCGGTCCGTGGGTGTGCCGTCTGATGCTCAGACAAGGTATCATCAATCTCTCTCCACCTCACTAACAGCTTTAAACAGTACAATCATGGCCTTAAGTATGTGACAGGCTCCAGCGATGATACTATTGATCTGTGCAAACGGAACTTTAAAAGCTTTACAGTTATTACAGATCCAAACAAATGGATGTTAAACCTCCTCCGGGCGGACATTTAACTGTTTAAAGTGCTCTGACTGCAAGGCCGACAGCTGCGCTTGTGTTTACAGTGAGAAGGGGTTCGCATATAGGATCTGGACCGTTGAGACCTCTCGAGAACGCTGTTGGGACGTGTGTCAGTGTCCTCTAATCACACAGATCAGAGGTCAAACAAACATACAGTATATATACCATAACATTGTCTTGTTAAATTTATGGTCATTTCCCTCAAGCCTAAACACTACACAGTGCAATTTGTAATTCAGAAAACCTTGTAAAGATCAATACAGAACAATTCCTTCATATTAACATAGTACATTGGGCCGTATTTTTATGGTCTCTTCTTTACTACATTATATACATCCATCCATTATTATATTAATTATTATATAGTGATCTATAGTATTCTGTTTCTATTATATATTATATATTTCTCTCTCTCTCTCTCTCTCTCTCTCTCTCTCCCCAAATATGCAATGCTGTTTTACATTTCATTACTTTATTCAATTTCTGTACCTCAAAACTAATGTTAGACCTACCAAAAAAAAAATGAAAATCACTGTTTATTTTATTTGTATCTTTACTCTAGTGTATTTATTTGTGCTGTTGCTTGTAGTTAGATAGATTATTCTTATTTTCTTTATTTTTATTTGACAGTGTAGTTTTTGCCTAAACATGGCACATACCAAACCGTACCGAACTGTGACTCTAAAACCGTGATACAAACCGAACCGTGAGTAAGTTGACCCCTAATATATATATATGAATAATGAATTTGGAGAAAAGTTTTGGAGCTAAGACTGCTGAAAATCTGTGCGTTTCTCTATTGTGCTCTGCGTTTATGAGCCAGTCAGTGGGCGGTCCGTGGGTGTGCCGTCTGATGCTCAGACAAGGTATCATCAATCTCTCTCCACCTCACTAACAGCTTTAAACAGTACAATCATGGCCTTAAGTATGTGACAGGCTCCAGCGATGATACTATTGATCTGTGCAAACGGAACTTTAAAAGCTTTACAGTTATTACAGATCCAAACAAATGGATGTTAAACCTCCTCCGGGCGGACATTTAACTGTTTAAAGTGCTCTGACTGCAAGGCCGACAGCTGCGCTTGTGTTTACAGTGAGAAGGGGTTCGCATATAGGATCTGGACCGTTGAGACCTCTCGAGAACGCTGTTGGGACGTGTGTCAGTGTCCTCTAATCACACAGATCAGAGGTCAAACAAGCAAATATTCCCTGGCAGTTGAACTCAGCGAAGAAATTCATTCAATCTATGTTTGCCACGCACTAGAGCCTTTAAGACGTCTTTATGTAAATAAGCTCTGTTGTGATTGGCCAGAATCTGCATACTAGCATTCAAGTTGCTGAATTTTGTATAGGTGTGTAAGGGAAACAGGTCAATTTAGCTCAAAGGGAATCATTTAAGATTTTAAAGGGAACTCCACCATTAATATGTAAGGGAATTTGGACAGAATCACTGTTTTACGGCAGATCACTGAGACGGCCAGCGATTCAGTGAACGAGCCGTATGACATCAATTCTGCAATGGATATCAATATCCAAAATATAGTGAAAACACTATTAATTAGCACAGTAACAAGATTGGCAGTTTAAGACATTAACTTGTGAGCACAAAACACAAGATACTTCTCTTTTCAATATAAATAAGGCTTTATTGGATAAATCTAAGACATATATACTAATCTAACACACAAACACACGCATTCACACAAGTTGCAGAAAGAGAGAAAGTGAGGAAATAATTAGTTTAAGAGAATGAAAATGTGAAATCCCAAGTTTACAGCAATAGCCTATGTGCAATTGCATAGATCTGAACAACCATCAACCACTTAGTTAACCCTCGCATTGAGTTTGCTCAATGAAGTTAAAATTTATATTAAATGCACCAGTTCAGCTAGGATCTGGAGGTACTTGCGTTCCTGTGTGCGGGGTTCCCTTCCTTGTCTGGTTGCCGAAAGGAGTTTCCCGCTTTTCTGATTGGCTGTAGGTTCAGTCTTGGGAAGCCAGTGGTTGGGCGTTGGCTGGCGACGCGGATCTTTCTGCAGTTGAAGTTTAGACGGCACTCTTTCGGAGATGCAGCATTAGGCAAACTTAACTCGAAACATGAAACTCTCAACGGAAAATAAAATAAACTAAAGAAATAGAAGTAAAGTTTGACGAGACCAGGTGGCGTTTCTCCTCATGGTTTTGGAGGAGATGGCGTGTAAGCCAGAGCACGCTCAAAAACTAAAGAAGCATGATTAAAAAAAACAACAACAAGGCTCGAAAAGGCAAGAAGGAAGAGAGAGAAAGATGGTGTCCTGAGTATTTAAACTGGGCTGTTTAACACACCCCAAATGGTGCCTCGACCAATTGTAGCTCGAGGTGTTGCAATGTTTCTCCTCATTCATAAATCAAATGTTCTCTTATCAGTCACATGGTCCGCGTTTTTCCCGCTCTTGCAGAGTATAGTTTTGGACATGATTTCTGTAACAAGAATATGATACATTTGACAAAGAATTGATTGGAAGAAACGTTTCAAGCATGAATTCTCAAATACCAAACATGAATACGACCCTTTTAGCTGTTCAATAGTTATTAAAAATACATACACAATAAATGATTAAGACCTGATAAGTCACATGTGGGTTACATACATGATATGGAGTTATGCATAGAAATGATTAGTTGCTCACTTGATTACTTGCCCTAAAATTGACAATCTCCTTCCTGAGTTGTTATGATCAGTGTGTTCCTTTTGTGTTAATGTTGAAAGCTGTTCTGTGAAAGAGTTGGTTAGGCTTGCTTCAGACTGGCTAGGGCTAGGGTCTGATTTATGAGCATCCTGTTGTCTTGGGCCTCTGTGGGCTCCTCATGTTTCAACCATGTTTTGACCAAATCTTAAATTGTCTGATTTGGTCTGATACCCTACAGGTGAATATGTAAATGTCGGCGTGTCATATGTTAATGAGCTGATGGTTTTTAAATGAGCCATTTCTGCAGTTTAGTTGCAGTGAATGAGACGGGTGGACTGGGGAGGAAAATTTGAATGTTAAAATAATTCTACATTATATTCAAAATAATATCTGACTGAAATGACCGAATGAACATGCAGTAATCAGAAGAATCATGCAGCAAGTTCAGAATGTTCTCATCCATGATTTGAGGGTCTGTTGAGGACACACACATTAGGACATACACACTTACAAAGCACATTAAGGATTAAACAAATAAGAATGATACCAGAGGCCTGTAACCACACACACAACTATGTTAAGTTTAGAAATGTCAGGTAATTTGTCTTTTAAGGATGAAAAAGCAGCCTCAGGGAAGACTGTTGTTTCCTCCTAGGAAATCAATGGAGAGGCTGTTTCATTTAGAATGCGAGAGAAAAAACAAAGCATTTTAATACAAGCTTTAGAGAGTGAGAGAAAGACAGAGAATGAGAGAAACACTCTTATATCACCTTGTGAAAGCCGAGCAGACAGACATTGATTCAGATGTTGCATTTGTTTTGCAAGTTGAATCTGATTCATAATCTGAGTGGATTTCGTCACTTTTGTTTTGATTCAGTATTATGTCATCATCAACCTCGTGTGCAGCCTATTTCTGAAATGTGCGTTGTAAATTATTTAAACTGTTCTGGATTGATTATGAATGTTGAAAACTCGTGTATAAAACCTGAATCACCTGAACAATAAATGTGAATTTGATTTATTCATTTTGCAAGATAATTTAAATCACAACTTTACATGAATAATCCTCCTGTCGACAATTATTTCTGATATAATAACTGTATTTCATCGTGTAGCATACATTATTTCAGCCCTTTGCTGCTAGTCTGCCTAGTGTGTAATAAGGCTGTCAAATTTTTTTTCGAATTTTGAATATTCTTTGAATTAAAAAAAAAATGTCCACATTCGAATTTTAGGTCTGCGTCAGCCGTCAGTGGCGCACGAAATGCGACGACGATGTAAGTGTCATTGCATTTGAATGCTTTTGTTAGCCTATCCAGTTGAACCCACTAGATGCGGCGCTGCTATGTTGTTCATTCAATATATTGCGGAAAACGAGAGCTGAAAAAATGAGAAAGATGTTGTTTACGCCAAAACTGAAACCAAGCCGTTCACACAGAATGCATATTTATCACATTTTCTAGAGGGACATCTGTCAGCGTTGCACTCGCGTCTCGCACAAGAGAGCGGCATGTTTAGAAAGCCATGTAAAATTAATGTAAGTTCAACTTTTAAAAAAACATGTCTCCAGACTTTATGGCGGGTTTTCCCCATCCCACTGTATCTCATGTTTTTAAATGAAGAAAGTAGCCTACTTTTGTGATTGGTTTTCGGTCCTTTGTATTAAACTATACATACAGTGGGTACGGAAAGTATTCAGACCCCCTTAAATTTTTCACTCTTTGTTATATTGCAGCCATTTGCTAAAATCATTTAAGTTAATTTTTTTCCCTCATTAATGTACACACAGCACCCTATATTGACAGAAAAACACAGAATTGTTGACATTTTTGCAGATTTATTAAAAAAGAAAAACTGAAATATCACATGGTCCTAAGTATTCAGACCCTTTGCTCAGTATTTAGTAGAAGCACCCTTTTGATCTAATACAGCCATGAGTCTTTTTGGGAAAGATGCAACAAGTTTTTCACACCTGGATTTGGGGATCCTCTGCCATTCCTCCTTGCAGATCCTCTCCAGTTCTGTCAGGTTGGATGGTAAACGTTGGTGGACAGCCATTTTTAGGTCTCTCAAATTACAGGCCTCTCTCATCTTTTTAAGTGGGAGAACTTGCACAATTGGTGGCTGACTAAATACTTTTTTTCCCCACTGTATTTATTTGAAATAGAATTATTTTGAAATTTCTGATACATTTTTGATCAGTTTAATGTGTCCCTACTGAATAAAACTATTAATGTCTTTCAAAAAACTTTCCGACCCCAACGTTTTGAAAGGTACACTAGTGTATTTCATGTAACTCCAAAAATAAATTTTATATTACTATATTATCAATATAAAATTGTTAATGTAGTTAAAATGAATATATAATTGTCTGTATATATATATATATATATATATGTGTGTGTGTGTGTGTGTGTGTGTGTAAATAGCTATTTGCAAGATGCATAAGCTGTTGTCTATGTACTGTATATTGTTTAAATTAATCCCCTATAAGTTTGCATAATGTTTTTGCTGCCTTAGAAGACAGCTGCCTATGTAGGCTGTAGGCAGCAAGGCAGCTTAATGTTTTGAAACAGAACCTATGAATTATAAATGATTAAAACTCAGTAACGACCTTGTATCAGCATGATATAGAAACAAAACCAAAAAAAAAAAAGATGTTTACTGTGAATTATCCTTTCCGAGTCATTGTTTCTAGTCTTTCTTTTCTCTGACGTGCGGTTTTTCTGACGTGTTTAGCCTCGATATAGAATTGTGAATCATATATCCCATATGCATAACGACTGCAGGGATGACTTTGAATGGATGCTGGTTTTCTGTGCATTAAAATGCTGCAACAAAAGCTATAAGAATTCTAACCCAAATTACTTTACGCAACCCTTCTCAGACACATGACGACTCTTTTAAACACTAGTGCCCTCTCTTCATCTGCAGACAGCTGTGTGAGCGTCTTTCCGGGGTTAGGACACCTCATCACCATGTGCTTAACACATTCAGCACTCTACCGCTGCTGTATCAGAGGTTCATCTCTAAATCAAACTCCAAGGCGACAGAACGGCTCCAGAAATAGTCGTTCAACTGCAGAGCTTTCACTCTGTTCTGATGGACGCTGCATGGGTAACAGTGCGGGAAAACAAGCAGATAAATCAGTCTGGGCTCCGCCCACAGCACCCATCTGTCAAAGTGACGGGTGGCTCCATACGCCCATCACCCATCCCCCTTGATTTATGCATCTCGGCAGGGCACGTGCTCAGGCACAGAGACATCATAGTCACATCTTCAAACACCTTAACATGGCAAGCTAATGATCAACCCACTCGCAAAAGGGCTGAAAATAGCCAGCGCTGGCGGATAAATATGTTTTTTATAGCGTTTTTTCAGTGACACTTTCCAGGCATAATTAGAGTCAGTGGAAACAAACTTTGAGAATCAGGGAAAGCTTCATTAGCATGGCTGTCGAGTCAGCAGAAGAGGGAATTCTGGGACAGGGTTGGCATTAAGGCCACCAGCTGAAAGTTGTAGAGCCGGAGTGAAAGTTGCGGTTGTGGATCGAGCTGTGAGTGTGCACATGACTTTCCCCAGTGTGCGCGCTAGAGCCAGGCCGCGCTGCCATCTGTCAGCCTGGGCATCTGGAATACCAGCCTCTTGAAAACCTCTTACCAACCTCCCACTGCATTTCACAGCCATGCTTTCATTCTCTGTGTGGTTGCACATGTTAGAGGCATCTTCAAATCACTCTCTGTCCCGCTCTCTTTTGAAAAAACATGATTAACTATTGGTTTAGAAGCATTCCGTTTCTAATGCTAGCATCACTATTACTGTTGATAATACGTATTGATCTGAACAGCTTCTTAAGGAGAGTTAAGATCAATCAATGTTGCTTTTTATTACTGTTTGATAACACTGATTTTTAATTATTGATATGAAAATGATTTATTATTGTTATTATTATTATTATTATTAAAAAACAATAACATAATATTGAATAAAAACAACAATTGTTATAATTATAATTATATAGTATTTTATAAGACTACTACTACTACTACTAATAATAATTTATATATAGATTTTCTATCAAATATGAGAATGAAAAAAGCTTATTTAATTGCAACATTTGATTTAAATCGTTGTAAGAACGTATTGCTAAATTATTGTATATAATCTCTTTTATTTATTGTGCTTCTAATTTGACTTTTTTTGCCGCTGGATTGACATAAAATAAATAAATAAATAAATATAATAATGCAGTGTATATATGGGACATAAATAGTAATAATAATAATAATAATAATAATAATTAGTAATAGCAGTATGCATTCAAAATTGTAGATGTATTTACAATTTCATTTTAAAATTAAGTTACACATTTCTCACTAAAGTGGTGCATTTCTTGTAGTAGGGCATGATTAATTTAGTAAATGTTTGCTAAATTGACAGCCCTAGTCAAACCATAAAAGTATCGACTATCAGTATAGACTGAAAAGATCATTGCATATCTGGTTTTCAGTTCTCTAGACTTTGCAGAGCTTGACTCAGCTGCTGTGAGTAAATGATGCTTAGATAATCAGAGATTGAATTAGATTAATTGGCCTCATTAGATAATACCTGTTACCTCAGCGGGAATCACTACTCCAGCAGAGACACACACACACTCAGGCAGATCTTATTTGATGTAGGAACAGGTTGAACTTTACTTTCAGAATGCTTCCATCAGCTATGGTTAGATTAGATAATTTGATTTGTTTATTTATGAATCAGTTATTGAAATATTAATGAAAACTCTGCTGCAAGTCAGCTGGAATAGGGCGGCGATTGGCCATTACCAGGCTGACAAGACCATGTGTTCGTTCAAGACGGCCGTTGCTCTGAGCGGCTGAAATATCATCCTGCATTGATTACATAGCATAATTAAATTCAGCTGCCTGCACCCGGGGGTCTATTATCTGCTCTGTTCTCGCTCTCTCTCATTGTTAAGGGTTGGACCACTAAATCGATCAGCGGTTCTGGTATCAGCGGCTGGTGGGAGGCGTGTAAGATCAGCTGTTCGTTTAGATATTCCTGGAGCTGTGGTTCATCAACACCAACACCGATACATAAACACCACCTATCAACAGGCCCTCAAAGACATCAAGGTCTCAGTGTGGCAAAGCACTTTCAGACTGACTCTTTTTCACTGCAGATCACTGTCAGTGTGAACGCATCTGAAAGCAGCATCATGGAACAATGATTTGTAACATTCTACATAGGAAGCAAAGTTATTATATTGAACTAAAATTAAAACTAAAAACAAACAAAATTGTTCCTTAAAATAAAATTATTATAATAAATATATATATTTTTTTTATTATTCAAGCCAAAATTTTTCATTTTTATTTAACTTGTGATGTACTAAAATAACTAAAACTAAAACCAGAAATAAAAATTAATAAAACTATTTAGACATATTTAATAAATAAATACATGTATTTATTTATAAAAAAATTGTTTAATTAAAATGACAAAAACACACAACACAACTTGCTTAAAACTTGAACTAAAATTAAATCTAAAAATTAAAATATAATAATAAAAACTAATTCATAATGATAATAAAAACTATAATATTATCTCAATAATATGAAAATAACAGTGACAAGAAGCAACTCATTGTGCTGAAAAAATGTCATGCCAAATTCTGCATTAATAATTTGAATGTATATTTTAGTATATTTTATTGAAATTATTAGTGCAGGATTTTATTTTATATACTATATATATATATATATATATATATATATATATATATATATATATATATATATATATATATATATACATACATACACAATATTTCTCATATTAATCATATTAATATTTAATTTTAATTAATTTTATAGTAAATTAAATGTTTAACATTTTATTTATTCTTAATATTTAGTTTCTTATGTAATTTAATTTTTTTACAGGTCTTGTTACATGCATTTTGGTATTGCTTTCTCCCAGAATACATGCAGTGCTGCTTTAGCTTCTTTTTTGCTTTTTTTTATACTTATTGCAATACTTATACAAGAACTGCCAACATAGCCAGCAAGTGGCCATCTGGCCATCTCTGTTTGCATGTTCAAAAGTACAATGAATGCTTAAAGTTGCATTGAAAGTTGTTGCATGCTGATTTGGTGCAATAAGGCAATGCAGTGAATTAGAAAACATGCTGTTGTGTCCCATATGCATCAGGCAGTCTGCGAACACTATCAGAGAGACTATCAAAGACCAGAGTCCCCAAACAATGTCTTGCTCAGGAGATCTTGTTCCTGTTTTCGCAGGAAGTGCTTTCCTCCTGCAATCCCAGCAGACCACAGAATCTCATTTTTTCCTCAATAAATCATGTAGTTTTCAATCCATGGGGCATGCCTTCATGTTGTGAGTTAATGGCTCTGGGTTTTATTGACTGTAAATGATAGACAAATGCACTTCTTTTAATAGATGCCAGATGTATTTGTAGTTACACAGTTAGGAGCGACTGTTCTGTGTGTGTGCGAGTTTTTAATTGAATCCAGCAGGTGAGATAATCACTGTGTGCAGCTTGATCGATCAAATCAACACATCTGCACACACACATACAGACACACACCCAGGGGCATCTTTGCTTCACTAAATAATGGCCTCCTTGCTCACAAAGTTTCACCTCTTAGTCACACACTCCCACTGGAGAACTTAAGGATCAAGTACACATTTACACTCACATTCTGAGCACATGCTGCACTTTAAACGAATAAGCATTCATTTTTACCTCAGAGAACAAGAAACATACACTACATCACTGTTTTTTTTTTAGGTTTTTCAAATGGCTCTCTGAAATACAGGATTCTGATTGGTCAATCGTGTCATAGTTCAACCAAAAATGAAAATTTGCTGAAAATGTACTCACTCTCAGGCCATACAAGATGTAGATGATTTTGTTTCTTCATGGGAACAGATTCAGAGAAATTTGGCATTACATCACTTGCTCACCAATGGATCATCTGCAGTGAATGGGTGCCGTCAGAATGATAGTCCAAACAGCTGATAAAAACATCACGATAATCCACACCACTCCAGTCCATCAATCTTGTGAAGTGAAAAGCTGTGTGTTTTTATAAAACAAATCAATCAAGATTTTTTACTTCAAAGCATTGCTTCTGGCTTTGAACCTTAAAGTTTTAGGTTTGAGATGCACATTTGATGTGTCTTTTAGTTCATGGTCTCATTCTAGACAGTAGCAGAAACAAATTTAACCAGCCCTAGTTGTGTAGCGATAAATAAATAACGATAATAAGCATTAGACTGACACTAGCAGATGATTCAAACAGCAAATACACATCAACATACTGTATGTGCCTGTCAAACACAATCACAAACAAAACGCAGTGAGAAATTGTGCTTTGTGTCGCTGATGACTATTGAATGTCAGACCATTTTCTGAAGCGTAATCTTATGTGCGTATTGATCTGTGCCTCAGGTGATGTTCCTCCATGTTTTATTGCTGTTTTCTCCATGAGCATGTCAACCACTGAATTTGGCTTTTTAAATATTTGATGCCAAAACAAATGTACTGAGCTTCAGCAAATTATCAGAATGATTTCTTTCTTTGAAATATTAATGCTGATGTCTAGCCACACATTTCATTGGAATCATCCATAAGGTTTACGCATGTTCTCAGTACCGGCAATGTTTTATGTTGGAATCAACCATTAGCGCTGGTCAAATCACTTGTGTGCTAATTGTGCTTACTTTTTTAGAATTTCAAGTAAGTCACTTTTGTGGTACCATTTCAGTTGAAATGTTGTCAACAAGAGCTAGTGAGGGGCTTGTGTAGGCAGTATAGAGTGAGGAGGTTCACTAGGCTCAGTAACAGAGCAACTGTGTTAAGCAGAAGGCCCATGTCCTTCTGCTTTCAGAGCTTTTGGCTGTGTTTCTCCTTCAGGGTCAAAGTTCCTCCCACCTCACTGAGTAACACTGAAATCGGCTCTATATGATTTGTTCCCTCAGGACCGTTCACTCTGCCATGCGGTGTGAAATGGCTCTTGTTCAAGCTGTAAAAGGTGATCCGCTGATAGCTCCACAGACGTCCAGACTATGATTGGCCAATCATTGATCCCCTTGCGTATGACTGGCCGGTCACTGGTGGCATGACAGAATGTAGCGTGTCTTTTTGAACATGGCCATCTGCTCTATGCACGCAATGCGTGTGAGACAACAAGCACACACACACCGGTGTGGTCACATGAGCAAACCTTCAAAACGGAAATACAAAGATATTGTGGCGTGATTGAAGAGAGAGACTGATAGATGTTTGTCTGTCTCAGCAGGGTTCTGAGGCTCGACTGATGATCTGAACTGAACAGGAAGCTTTTAGGTTTAGAGATTGAACCGAGAGGAAAAGTGACTGATTTAAGAGTGAGAGAACTGTAAGGACAGTCATATTCTGCCTCCATCCTGGTCTCAGGTGTGTCTTTTCTGGCTGTCCCTGACCATCTGTCTGTATGGCAGTTTAAAGTCAACATTAAAATCTAAATACATCCATCCATCCACATTTTTCTGTCCATCCATCCATTTTTCTGTTTGCCTCAGTCTGTCATTCATCAAATATCCATATGCAGCTATAATTAGCATCATGTTCAGTCCATGCTAATTCAATGCAAATGTGTCTTGTTTTTGTTTGTGCTTTTTCCCCCTCGTCTTGCCTAATGAAGCTCTCAGAAATCTGCTTCAGAGACGTGTACAGGTGTGCGCATAATGAACGCAACACTTCCAAGTATAAAACCATACCAAATTAAATCTAACATGATGAATAAATTACGACTGTGTGATTATAATGAAAGATGAACCTTATTTAGCTGTCATTACATATGCGCTGCTCTCCAATAACAAGTCGACTGCTCTTTCTCACTGTTAACCCAGAGGTCTAAGAAGAATGAGTCCTCATATCATGTTTTACCATGCGTGCTATGTAATTGCACATCCTTTCCATCTTATATAGTATGTGACATTAGCATTAGTGTGCATACAGTGCTCTGATTTTCAAAGTATGCATCCATGCATACATTTTTTCGGATATTACCCACATCTTGCATTACAAAAATTTGTGATGGGTCTCTGTCAACTTTTTCTGTTTTTCAAAAAACGTGATATTTAAAGTGATGTCCCCATACAGGTGTATTCTTACTACATACTAAAAGTGTGCTGTGGTTGTATTTGAATTGAGATTCAGCCTCTGCTTGTCCGAGTTCATCATCCGCTGTGCTAACTGGCTGAAGGTTAGAGCTAAGAGCTCTTAATGCGGACTGATCTGTCCTTAGTGAGGAATCATTATCTCTGTCAGCTCTGGCCGCTGGATCCTCTGTTTGCTTGCTGTGATTAATGCATCTGTTTAGGTCTGAAGCCTCATATAGAGACCAGACTGATGAATATCACCATTATCAAATGTGTATCTGTGCTTTTCAGCCTAGAAAGATATTGATGTGCTCATGCAGACCCCATCCACATCATTTGAAGATGGATAATTAACCAATACATAACAAATCAATGGAACTTTTTGTAATCAACATCTAGATTTTAGATTTATATTTTTATGAATGTTTAAGGAAAAGTGTATTTTTTCCCACTTTTTTGCTTCTCTAGACCTCTAGATCACATGAAGATTTTAAAATATATTTTATATTGATAAAATAATATTATATATAAATAATATATCATTTGTCATTATGTGTGTGTGTGTGTGTGTGAGTGTATATATATATATATATAAATTGAATTATATAAATTATTTTATTGCTACATCATTTAATAATATAACCAGAATAATATATTAATAATATAACAAATTTTTTATATTTTATAATAATATTATATATAAATAATATATCATTTGTCATTATGTGTGTGTGTGTGTGTGTGAGTGTATATATATATATATATGCAAGTTACTTAATCAGATTACTTTTTTCAAGTAACTAGTAAAGTAATGCATTACTTTTAAATTAACAAAATATCCGAGTTACTTTTCTGAATAAGTAATGCAAGTTGCTTTTTCACTGACATCCCAATGTTCAGAGAAATGGGAAATGAGTACCTTTTATGGGTGCCAAAAATATAACTTTTGATTTTTTGTTGTTGTTAAACAAATAAGCAAGCCCAGCTCAGCTGACTAAAAGTAATGCAAAAGTAACGTAACGCACTACTTAAAAAAAACAAAAAAAAAAAAGAATGCAATTAGTTACGT
>NW_015505686.1:123576-153576 GCF_001515645.1 Sinocyclocheilus grahami
ACAAAGAAGACCTAAGACATTTGAGCAACTAGAAGCCTGTATTAGACAAGAATGGGACAACATTCCTATTCCTAAACTTGAGCAACTTGTCTCCTCAGTCCCCAGACGTTTGCAGACTGTTATAAAAAGAAGAGGGGATGCCACACAGTGGTAAACATGGCCTTGTCCCAACTTTTTTGAGATGTGTTGATGCCATGAAATTTAAAATCAACTTATTTTTCCCTTAAAATGATACATTTTCTCAGTTTAAACATATGTCATCTATGTTGTATTCTGAATAAAATATCGAAATTTGAAACTTCCACATCATTGCATTCTGTTTTTATTCACAATCTGTACAGTGTCCCAACCTTTTTGGAATCCGGTTTGTAATTTTACAGTATAATACTGTTATATTTACCATTTTTGGAAGTGAAAAATTACAAGCCATCTTGTAATTTACAGTTGAAACACCATAAATTGACATTCCCAGAATTCCGTGTGACACTGTGTCACATTTAATGTTTTTTTTTTCATTGAAATAACTCATTGAGAGTTGTTGTTGTTGTTGTTTTTCTAAACGGTTATGTATGTTATGTGTTCTGTTATGTCTTACGTTATTAAAGGAATAGTTCACCCAAAAATAAAAGTTTGCTTAAAATTTACCCTCAGGCCAACAAAGATGCAGTTGAGTTTGTTTGTTCATTGGAACAGATTTGGAGAAATTTAGTTTTAGGATGTGATGCTCAGAACATGGTAACTGATGATCATAGTGGGAAGTGATGCCCATTTTACCTCAAGTGGCCGGGGGCGTTTTACCCCACAGACTAGGTTTAAAAAAAATAAGTCATTATGAAAATATTATTATATTTCCCTTAAGTAAAATGTAATCCCTAACAAAAAAATCTTGACTCCAGTGGTTATTTTGAGAGGGAAAAAAATAAAAAATTATATACATACATACACATATATATATATATATATATATATATATATATAAATTGAATTATATAAATTATTTTATTGCTACATCATTTAATAATATAACCAGAATAATATATTAATAATATAACCAATTTTTTATATTTTTAACATGAATATAATACAAATGTTATACTAAAAATTATTTCTTTTAACAATATTAAAATCATTTCATAAAATCAATGCATAATAATCATAAAATAATTAGCAAAAAATTGTGATAATTTAAGTTAACTTGGTTAGCCATTTTTCTGCTTTATCTTTTTGCATGCTGCTTCATTCCTAAAAACATGTTTCTTAAAACAATTACTTGTTTGTGGTTAATACTAGAGTCACTGGTTATCTTGACCCATCTTGGAGTATTTTGAGGGCCACAGAAATTCAGCAACACTTTGAGTGGCACACAAATGAAGACTGTCTTGTATACAAAGGGTTATTTGACATGTGCACTAGTACAGTTAGAATTCTGTGTATGTCTCTTGAAGTAGTCTGCTAGTAGTAGCAGCTATGCAATCAACCTGCACAACTAGTAAATAAAATATAAAAAAATAAAACATTTTCCATCAGGTTTTCCATCCTGTGTCATCTTCATTGTGAAATCATGTCTTTTGTGTTGGTGGTTTCTTGCTGTGACATCCAGACATTTCTATTTTCATTTTGTTTGATCAGACATCTGGTTTCATTGAATCCGATTCTTCCACAAAGACGAAGAGGCAATGCAAGCTTAGGTGGGTTTACATTCAGATGAAGTTATGAAATATAATGCAAACACGTCTTTTGAATTCCAAATATGTAGGGATTTTTTTTTTTTAATTTGGTGACTTTTTCTCACATACTCAGACCATGAGAATGCACATGTTTAATGCAGAATATTAGTATTTGTGTTTCTGCCACTCGCTGTGGGAACGATATTGTGACATCTTTAAAAAGTCGATGGAACACTTGTCGCCATGGCGACTGGTTCGTTTAGCCATTGGCCGGCGTGTGTCTGAGTGAGCGATAACATTGAGGCGCGGAGTGCACGTGAAGCAGTTGACATCTGTCTGCCTGATAGCACTCGACATCCTGACATCAAACAGCTTTGTCTCGAGTCTGTGTGTCTTTTTGTGTGTTGCTTTGTGGTAAATAAAGAGGACACGACTTTTGCTTCAGGTGTGAGTTGTAAAGAAAGCAAAAGGGTGCAGGCCGAACATTGTGCTTTCAACAATTAAATCTTACTTCTTTGCAATATATATTTTGTTATGTGTACATGCATGTTTTTCAGTGCTTGGCTTACATTAAATGCTCAGCTAGTGCGGTGTGATGTTGTAAAATGAATTGAAATGAAAATGCATTGCTTATGGCTTGCAAGATGTTGGAAACAGGCCTTAGTTTTAATGTTTAGCTTTGTTCAGTGTCTCCTCTATTCTCAGTTAAAGGGATAGTTCACCCAAAAATTTGTTGAAAGTTCATTCACCCTCAGGCCATTGAAGATGTAGAGTTTGATTCTTCATTAGAGAAATTTAGCATTACATCACTTGCTCACCAATAGATCCTGTGCAGTGAATGGGTGCCGTCAGAATGAGAGTCCAAACAACTGATAAAAACATCACAATAATCCACAAGTAATCCACACCACTCCATTCCATCGATTAAGAAACAAACCCATCATTAAGACTCAAAACTGTTGCTTCTGGCTAAAATATTGAGTCCTCTATCCATAATATTGCTGTCTTAGTTGTCTCGTCTGAATCAGGAGAGAAATATGCACAGATCAAGCACCGTTTACAAGCCAAAACAGTTCTAAACCAATATGTTGGTGGATTTTGATGTGAGAGGTTATATGGATTTTGGCTTCACAAGATGTTGTGTTGAGTCTCTCATGTGTTTCACTGGTTGTTGCCTATGTAGTGCATCTAAATCAGTCACTGATGAGATGTCATTTCAGTTGGGATGTGTCCTCAGAAGGCAGCTGTCTGTATAGGAAGTAGACATCAAGGCAGCTCACTAGGTTTTGGGACAGAGCAGATGTTTTCTGACGAAGGAGTCCGTAATACTGTACCTGTCATTCTCATTTCAAAGCAATTGATTGGACTGTATTTTGGTTCTGTTCTTATTTTGCTGAGATGATTTGAATGGTCTGCAGAAGAGGAGGAGAGAGATGAGCCAGCATTTGTTTTCAGTCTTTGAAAGCAGTTTAAACCGATCTATCTAATTATATTTATGGGTGAAGCTTTTCTTTAAAGGCCTCTCTCTGAACCCCAAACAGATGGTGTTAAAATTTCCCAAGGTTTCACGGGGTCAAGCAGTGCTGTAATGCAGCATAACTTTTCCTCTGATGTCTAATTGTGTAATCACGATAATGATGATTACGTCCACTGCCTGCAGCCGTTTCTGCTTTTATTCCAGTAGAAATATTACAGCTTGAACTTTGCAGGGCTTTAATTGTTGTCTCTGGCTTCATTCACTTCATTAATGTGTTCATTTGTTCAGTTCAGTTGAAATCTCATCTCTGTTCCTCTTGTTGGAGCCTGCTGTGAGACAATCAGACCCTGACAAAGATACAGATTTTTTTGTTCATGTTCTTCTCGCTGCTGAATGCTGTTTATCGCTGCTCAGGCAGGTTTATTTATTTGTGTGTCGTTCTCTCAGCCTATGACGCTATCCATTAACAGGATAGATGCCTGATAGCTACACTTGTTGTCTCGATTGCTATTTTTATACACTGGATATGATGACATTTCAATAAGGTGTGATAAGAGGTTTCATTGGAAATGATGGGGGCCACAGTTGAAGCTCTCTAATGCAGCAGGATACAGGTGCCTCACGAAATCAAACAAACCCTCGTCCTGTGTGTCTGGTGGTTGTAGTTGACCCTCCAGATTAAAGATTTTATTTTATTTTCAAACTGCACCGGGATGCATTTTAAATAAAAAAAAAACTGCATTTTAAATTCTTTTCAGTTACTGAATTTCAATTGAGGTCACAAACAAGATGAAGAGTTGTAGATCTAATATAAACCTAGAAGTAAAATGACATTGACATGATTTTTCATAAACAATATATGGAGTATTTGTACAACTACTGGATAAAATTAATAATCTATGTTTGAAAGGTAGGAAACTAAAATCCCTATTGAATTTTGTATTTACATATTTAATTATATTTAATAATGTATAAATTATTAATAATAATATAATTTGAAAAGTCTCTCTCTCTCTATTATATATATATATATATATATATATATATATATATATATATATATATATATATAATTAAAATATAAATGATAAATACTCCATATATTGTGTTTATGAATAATTCACATCTCCAAATCTCTATTATTCAGACGGTATATTATTAAATATAATTAAATTTGAAAAGTTTTACAATTCTTGAAAACTCTTTGAAAACTCTGTGATTCAGTGAGTTAATTCAATAAAGGATTCATCAGACAGATTCAGTTCAGTCATTTCTGAGGTCATGAATCATTGTAAAAGATTAATTCAGTTCATAAGAGTCATTTGTTCTGAATTAGACTTCACTGATTGTGCTGTATATTTGTTTGCTTGTTATTTATTTGTATTTTTTTTATAAAGTAGCTAGCAAAGACAACTCAAAAGAAAGTCGTGTTTTCATTCTATTATGTTTTTGTTGAATTTCTCATCAACAACTCAGGTGCTGGTGATTCAGCAGAGATCCAGCTCTAATTTCTCTCTAAGTCTTTAAAACAGAGCCAAATAACATGAAGAGTCATGCAAGATAAACAGAAATGTTGAACAGATCACCTGGGGCATTAGCTATTCTGACTTTTGTTCTTCTGTTGTGGGATTGTTTTGAGAGCTGCTGTTCAGTAAATTCTTCTTCCTGTCATCTCGGTTCAGCTTCATGTGTGTTGTGGCCAGTTCAAATTCACACTCATGAATTGATGGGGAGCCAATTCTTTGGTTTTGAGTTTCTCACATGTGAGGATCTGTTGATACACAGAGAACTACAACAGATAAAACCATTAAGCTGATGTTCATTTCTACTCTGAAATTCTGTCTTTCACTATTCTGCTCCCTGTCTTTCAGTTTTATGAGCTGTTTTGGGGGAAGGTATTGATTTTTATTTTCTTTCAGGTTAATATGCTTCACTGTACTGGTAAAGGACCTGAATGCATATATTGTTTCATTTCTTAACTGTATTTGAATTAATTTTACGTAGTGACAGAGCTGAACCTAATGCTCTGTTCTCAGGATTACATTCTCATTAAAAAATATCTATCTATCTGTCTGTCCGTCTGTCCGTATGTCCGTCCGTCCGTCCGTCCGTCATTCTATCTATATATCATTCTATCTATCGCTCATTCTGTCATTCCATCCATCCGGTTTTGTTTTTAATATTTCTATGTATTTTAAATTAATACATTTGTGTATTTAAATTTTTAATTTGTATTTTTTATTATTTATTTTTTAAATATTTTATTTTTTCAATAATGTTTTTATTACAAGTTTAAACAAATCCATTAAGTTTTCATTATTTATATATTTTAATTATTTTAATTAATGAATTACATTTTTTATAAATTGTTCTTTTATTGATTTATTTTAGTTTGAATAATTTTTTTCAAAATTGTTACTATTTTAAATAATTTTAAATAATCTAAATAATTAATTTATTTTTATTTTATTATTTTTTTTTTAAATGATTGTTTATTCATAGTTTAAACAAATAAATTAATTATTTAAATGTATTTATTTTCCCCTCTAATCTGTAGTAGTTCCTAGGCTGTGACAGTGAGGACTTCAGAGAAAAATCTTGTTGCAGTGAGGTTTGTCTACGGTTGTTGGTTAATTAAGTTTTGACGGATGAACTTGTGCCATAGTTGGACCCTTTTATTAAATTACGTTGTTATCGATTGTGATGAGACTTTTCTGGTTTTTTGGAAGTTGCTATTGTTTATATCTACTTTTAGTCACTGTCACTTTGAGCAGGGCAATTCGAGTCTCATCTAATCAAACAAAGACAGCTATATCAAGCTGAACTGTGATGTTAATGTCCAGTGACATCAAGGGCGGCTCTGTCAGAAAGGTTTTTGACTGCTAGGTGACATCCGCACACCTCAGCACTGGTCCCGCGTGACCCCGCAGTGCATGAGCCTCCTCCACGGGTGCTGCTTCAGCAGGTTCATCCATGCGGGATCTGATCCAGGGCGACGTCTCTGCACCGTGGTCTGAGATGATCGAGCGCGCTGGAGGATGATGGGAAGGGATTAGTGGATGGGACCGAAAGTCACCCACGGCCTCCAGCATTGTCCCTGTTGCAGTGACACTCTAATTGGCATAGCAGAATAAGAGAAAAAAGTGGCTGATGCTGAATTTTTTGAGGATTGGAAGACTCTTCACAGGTTGGCAGATGTGTTTCTTCAATGTGTCAAGCTAAAGCACCATGTTCCAAGTTCAAGCTTAATTTAAATTTGATATTCTGTTCAAATGTAGTAAAGTAGTAAAATCTCCTTTTCATGGATATATATTACTGCTCTAAAGTTTAGAGTCAGTAAGATTTTACTTTCTAAGGATTTAATATTTTTATTCAGCAAGTGTGCATTAAATTGATTAAAAGTGACAGGGAATTCATTTATAATATTACAAAAAGATTTGTATTTCAAATAAATGCTGTTCTTTTGAACTTGCTGTTCATCAAAGTGTTCTAAAAAATATATATATCCAGTTTTCACAAAATATTAAACTGTTTTCAACACTGATAATAATAAGAAATGTTTCTTGAGCAGCAAATCAGCATATTAGAATGATTTCTGAAGGATCATGTGACACTGAAGACTGGAGTAATGATGCTGAAAATTCAGCTTTGCATCACAGAAATAAATTACATTTTAAAATATATTCATATAGAAAACAGTTCTTTTAAATTGTAATAAAATTTCACAATATTACTGTTTTTACTGTATTTTTATCATAAATGCAGCCTTGCTAGGCAAAAAGAAACTTAAAAAAAATGTAATAAATAAAAAGTCTTACCGACCCCAAACTTTTGAATTGTAGTGTGTATATATACGTATATACTTTATTTATTATTTATTTATTTATACAAATACTTTCACTAGAGGATTTCTTTTTTGAACGAATCATTCACCCAGATATGAAAACGTAACATTATTTACTCACTTTCATGGCATTTTTAAATCTGCTTGACTTTGAAGAATATCCTGTGTTCTCTTTTCAATATAATGAGTGTGAATGAGAAGTGGGAGCAAAAAAGGAAAAAGTTCACTGCAAGGGAAGAGTTTCAGTCTATAAGTTTGATCTGTTTATCACATAAAGCATAACATATGGCTCAGAAGAAAGAATATAGTCCATATAGACCATTTTTATGATACTATAATGGTGCTTTGGCTGCCTTCCTGAAGCTTGAAAGCTCCTGTCCCGATTCATTGAAATTGAATGGAAAAGACGGATTTCTCTTTTTGTGTTCCACAGAAGACAGAAAGTCATGAGAGTTTGGAAAGAAATAATGACAGATTGTTCATTTTTAGGTGAAATCTTGACTTTCTGAGTGAAGACTTGAAGGCAGCATAATACTTCATACCAACCCTGTCTGAATTCCTCATCCACAGGTGGACTAGCATGAATTATTCGTATTGTATCGTTGTGAAATGCTCTTTTGTGGACATACATGCTTAAGGAGAAATATGTTTATAGCATTGATGGTTCTTTAAAGAATTTCATCAAACCAACAGTGTATCAAAACCATATTATCTGAGCCCTCAGATGTCCTGAGACCTTTACAGGGGATCTAATTACCGTCCATCACTAGTATTTTCCATTTGCTGTAGACTCACACTCCAGCTATGATGCCTTCCTATGGAGTGACGCCTGAGCACGCAAGACCCTCCAATGTGCCACCATGCAAAAAATCCCCCTTACGCAGATAACGCCAAGGTCTCAACGTCATGCATAAATAATTACGAGGCCTGTCGTGATCACAAACTACCGTAAGCCCCTTATGCAAAGCTTTCCTAATTAAAAACATACTTCTTCAGCCGTAAAGGGGTTTATCGACACACAAGCTCGGTCTGAAAAGCCACGTCCTGTTAGTGGTAATGCTAAACAAATTTATTTTCTGTAGATTAATACACTAGTGGCCAAAAGTTTGGAACAATTAAGATTTGTCACCGTTTGTGGAAGAAGTCTGTTATGCTCATTAAGGCTGCATTTATTTGAGTAGAAAAAACTGTGAAATTGTGAAATATTATAAAAATTTTTAACTGTTTTCTATTTGAATGTATTTTAAAATGTGATTTATTGCTGTGATGGAAAAGCTGAGTTTTTTGGGGGGGGCTACCAATGTATGTTATTAGCGCCACACAGGTTTTGTGAGATTAAATATATTATAAATTATTCTATAAAGATACATTCACAAGCGACGTGATGTCTTTATACAGTGCTATCAGAAGGCGGTCACAGTTAAACAGCTCTAAGACTTTCAGAACAGATCATGATACAAACAGACTCGCTGTCCTCATAGATACCACCTGTTTATTTTCAGTCTGATCTTTCAGTCTAGAGACACGGAGAGAAAGCGGACATCTGCACGGCCCCATAATCTCTCTGATGTTGTTGTTTTGGCTAATTAAAACCCCTTTACAGAAGCAGCGCAATTATCTGTAATGAGAGACAAACCGTGTGTGTGTGTGTGTGTGTGTGTGTGTGTTTATTCATTCATGGTGGGCACAGCACGCTCGGTTCAATAGTCTTACACCTGTAGCAAAAACCACTTCACCTGCTGCATTCACTCGCTAAAAGGACATGCAATTCATTGTAGCCTAAATTAAATCTTAGACAAACAGCAACTGATAAATAAAGATAAATAAACCAAACCTGGCTATAGAGAGAGAATGCGATGCAGCCGTTTTTTTATTTTTTATTTGATGATTTCATGAGTCATTTGTTTGCAGTGCTTTTAGTGTCATATTTTCAATGATTTGACTGTTCACTTTTCTAGCCTTGGTGTTTTAGCTAGGCTGTCATATAGAGCGAATAAGTATCCGCTTTTTTTATTTAAAAGAGTGGTTCACCCTGTCATCATTTATAATCCATTCGACTTAATTGCTCTCGTAAAACGCAAAAGGAAAAGACTGGTTTCCGTGCTTTCCCATAGAATTACAATCAATCAAGCTTTAAAAAGGACCATATAAGTCATCCACATCATTTATGTACTATATTTAATGTCTTCTGAAGTCACATGATAGCTGTTTTTGAAGAACAGACTGAAATTGAAGTCTTTATTAGTGTTAGCAATGCTGTATAATTATGCCACATAATATCAGGAGTAATTGAGTAGCTTAAGAGTTGGCCAGTAAACAAATTAAAATATGCAGTGAAAATACTCAATTTCATGAAATGTTCAGGCACGACTGGCATTCTGTCCATCCATCCATCCATCCTAGATTGTACATGCTCATTTCATGTATTTTTACATTTAGATGGTCTTTGCTGTCATCTAAAGTTTATTAATGCTTTAATAATGCTAAAATATAATCATTAGCAAATCTGGAAAATGAAAATGGAAGGTGAGTAAATCGTGGGGTAATTTTCATTTTTGGGTGAACTATCCTTTTAAGGGTTTTCCTGATTGTTTTAATGTTTAAGGATGTTTTGTATGTGATATTAGCTAGTGGTTTGTGTGGTGAAGTGATTTTCTAAGCATATTTTCAAAGAAGTTCAGCTCTCTTTGTTCCAGTTTGTGTTTTTTTTGAGGACAGGTAGTTTTGTGTTCCAGTTGAGGCTGTGTGTGAAGACAATGATTAATTTTCTCTCTTCCCCTCCTGCTCTAGATGATGAGAGCGGCTCACGGGGTGTCAAGGGGCCGCAGAGACGTGCGCTCCAGCTTTATATTCTGGTTGCAAGTGCAGTTCATTTCATTTGGCACAACTAACGGTGTGCTAAATGAGGGTTCCAGTTGACTAGTTGTGTCAGTAAATCTCTGCTGGAATGAAGTCAGCGTATTCACACATTTAAAAGCAACATAAAATCAGAACTGACCCCGGAATAATGTGCACTGATTAATCATTTGCGACAAAACCGAGAACGTTTATAAAGAAAGTATTATTATTGTGAATGTTGCATGTTATTTCAAAGAGGAAAACAATGTCTTCTGGAGAAAATCAAGTCTCACCCTGCATTTTTTTTTTTAAATATTAGGTTTCAATCAGAAATACATTACAGAAATAAAATGGTTTGCGAATGCCATTTCATGTTGGCTTTAATATTATGGATGAATCCATCTCCATTCCTTCAAATGACATTGTTTATAGTGCTTCTTTTTTTAGGGGCACAATCTATTTGTGATTTAATTCATTAGTTAAATTACACTGATCTCTTTGTTTATGTGTTGTTTCGGTAAACAGATCTGCGTGTTTATCTGGGTTCGAGCAAACAGGGCTGTTTGTCCATTCTGTACTGATGTTTACAACAGTTATATTTTGAGCTCCATCTGCCATTGCAATGCCCCGTTTCTTTCCTTTTCCTTTTCCTTTTCCTTTACCCATTCTCTTTCTCGAAATAAATAAATGTTCCTGGAGAAGCCCTTGTCTGTACCGCTTAACGAGCAGTGCGATTCTGCGACTTTGACCTAAAAGCATCCCATAATTCCTGGTCCCCTGCTCATTCCTGCCGTGTGCAGTGAATAATGAAAGCAGGCGGACTAAATTTGGAGCCTCTGTTCTCTTTTTAGCAGCGTGAGCTATTTCTGGAGCGCTCACTCTCACGTGCCGCGGACGAGACCTGAATTATTCATGACGGGAGGGGTTCGCGAGGCGATGCGAGGTGAAGAAAACACTCATTTCTGCATGAGTCTGCAGATCCTTCCCTTGTAATTGTGAGAACTGCAGTCTAGATCTTTTGATTTTTAATTATGCATTTTCTCTCTTCTGACATCTCTCCACTCGCAGATGTCCGCGCTCCGACCAAATCTGTTAATCTCCATCAAAAGGCATAATTTGTATTAATTAGTACCATTACTGAGCAGCTGTTAAGACTATCATCAGTCCAGTCGATTCATCTAAAGGTCACGTCTGCTGGTTGGCACTGTGTTTATGAAAGGCTTCGTAAAATGCTGTACAACTGAATGAAACATTGATAAAGCAGAGCTGAACAGATGTGAAGCCACCATACGCAAACACTTCACATAGAGATATGGAAGGAGGGAGGATAGATAGATAGACAGGCAGATGGATACATAGACTAATAGATAAATAGACACAGATGGATAGATATACAAATAAATAGATAGGCAGATAGATGGATAGTCAGATGGGCAAATGGATAGATAGATGAATAAATATATGTATAAACAGATAGACAAATAGATGGATAGACAGATGAAAGATAAGTAGATGGATAGACAGGAAGATGATAGACAGGTGCATAAATAAACAATGGATAGATAAATGGGCAAATATATCGATATAAACCGATAGATGCATAGATTGATAGACAGGTAAATGTAGACAGACAGATAGATAGATAGATAGATAGATAGATAGATAGATAGATAGATAGATAGATAGATAGATAGATAGATAGATAGATAGATAGATAGATAGATAGATAGATAGTCGGATGCATAAATAAACAATGGATAGATGGATATACAAATGGGCAAACAGATTGACAAATTAAGTTGATCTTCATTGGATTTTTCTTTTAAATTAGCATTTTTAGTAGGCTCCTATGAAAGTAACATTGAACATTTTTGAAAATGAGGTATTCAATAACTGACTAATATCCTTTTCATTGCCATTAATATGAAATTACTGAACCTAAACGTAGGAGCCTGATAAAAATGCTCATTTAAATTAAAAAATGTCAGAAAAATCTTAAACGGACTTGGAGGTTTTTGCATCTGAAGTCTTCAAATATAGATGAATAAACAGATAGACAAATAGATGGATAGACAGGCAAATGTAGACAGATAGGCAAAATGGATAGATGTACTGTATAAGCAGACAGATAGATAGACAGGACTATAGATAACTGGATAGATGAATAGACAGATGGACAAATGGATAGATAGCTTCATAGACGGACATATTGATAGATAGATGAATAAATAAATAGAAAGACAAACAGATGGATAGACAGGTAGCTGGGTAGACAGATGAACAAAATTGATAGACAAATATATAGATGAATAGGTAGATAGATAGATAGATAGATAGATAGATAGATAGATAGATAGATAGATAGATAGATAGATAGATAGATAGATAGATAGATGAACAAATTAATGGATACACAGATAGACGATAGATAAATGGTTAAATAGACAGGTCGATGAATAAATGTATAGGCAGATAGATGGACAGACAAATGGACAAAATGGATGGATAGATAGTAGGCTGTTTATGATTGGTTTATTGTAGGTACTCTCGGTTGATAAATAGACTTTTCATGGAAACTTCACTTCACATTGCATCACCTGGCATATGTCACCATGGCGATACCCGCCTCCATCATATGGCAGGGTGTGTAATGATGAGGGCAGCCATTAGCCACAGACCTGTGTGCTGGGCAATGAAAGCTTTTCACTGGCTGCAGGCAGCGCTCCACTGTACAGTTGCTGATTTGTCCGAGGAGAGAAGTGTTTGGAAAGAAAATTAGCTGGCTGGAGGCTCCTGGGGCAGATAAGGCTCTATTTTGGGAACTTTAAAGTAAAATATCATATACAGTGGGTACGGAAAGTATTCAGACCCCCTTAAATTTTTCACTCTTTGTTACATTGCAGCCATTTGCTAAAATCATTTAAGTTAATTTTTTTTCCTCATTAATGTACACACAGCACCCCATATTGACAGAGAAACACAGAATTGTTGACATTTTTGCAGATTTATTAAAAAAGAAAAACTGAAATATCACATGGTCCTAAGTATTCAGACCCTTTGCTGTGACACTCATATATTTAACTCAGGTGCTGTCCATTTCTTCTGATCATCCTTGAGATGGTTCTACACCTTCATTTGAATCCAGCTGTGTTTGATTATACTGATTGGACTTGATTAGGAAAGCCACACACCTGTCTATATAAGACCTTACAGCTCACAATGCATGTCAGAGCAAATGAGAATCATGAGGTCAAAGGAACTGCCTGAAGAGCACAGAGACAGAATTGTGGCAAGGCACAGATCTGGCCAAGGTTACAAAAAAAATTTCTGCTGCACTTAAGATTCCTAAGAGCACAGTGGCCTCCATAAACCTTAAATGGAAGATGTTTGGGACGACCAGAACCCTTCCTAGAGCTGGCCGTCCGGCCAAACTGAGCTATCGGGGGAGAAGAGCCTTGGTGAGAGAGGTAAAGAAGAACCCAAAGATCACTGTGGCTGAGCGCCAGAGATGCAGGCGGGAGATGGGAGAAAGTTGTAGAAAGTCAACCACCACTGCAGGTTTGTGCAGAAATTCTTTGGTTATGCAAAACGATTGTTGCAGCAGCTGTCCGGGTGACTGGTCTCAGACGATCATGGAGGTGAAGATGCTGGATGTGGAGGTCCTGGGCTGGTGTGGTTGCACGTGGTCTGCGGTTGTGAGGCCGGTTGGATGTACTGCCAAATTCTCTGAAACGCCTTTGGAGATGGCTTATGGTAGAGAAATGAACATTCAATTCACGGGCAACAGCTCTGGTGGACATTCCTGCAGTCAGCATGCCAATTGCATGCTCCCTCAAAACTTGCGACATCTTTGGCATTGTGCTGTGTGATAAAACTGCACATTTTAGAGTGGCCTTTTATTGTGGCCAGCCTAAGGCACACCTGTGCAATAATCATGCTGTCTAATCAGCATCTTGATATGCCACACCTGTGAGGTGGATGGATTATCTCGGCAAAGGAGAAGTGCTCACTAACACAGATTTAGATATTTGAGAGAAATAGGCCTTTTGTGTACATAGAAAAAGTCTTAGATCTTTTAGTTCAGCTCATGAAAAATGGGGGCAAAAACAAAAGTGTTGCGTTTATAATTTTGTTCAGTGTATATATATAATTTTTTAATTTATTTTTTTTGGGTGAAAGTCTGCGGGACAAATTGTATCCATAGAAATATAATGGGTCCATCATACTTTCCGAAAAATGAGCCATTGACTGCTCTGGCCCGTAGGGTCATCTTAATGTAAATAATTTGGAGCATAGTTAGTTAATGTGGCATTTTGGTCCATTTCTGTAGGAAAAGAAGTGGAAATGACTCTATTTTTGGTTGGATCAGGTTTTATACAAGGTCATTTCCCCAGTAAATGAATTTCTGGAGATTGAACAGGAGCTCTCCTGCTCCGGGACTCAGGGTTAAGTGACTCTACTCAGACTCACCACTGGGGAACTGAACTCACAGCGCTGTGATGTCAAATCTATTTCCTGAGCTCTGCGCTGCTGAGTATTCAAATCATCCGTCTGCTACTTTCCAGCAGTTTTAACACACAGTACACTAGAGCTTTCGATGTGATCCGGATGAGTCTGGGTCAGTTGGTTGGTTTGTCAAAGTGGTTTTCATGAAGGAACCACACTAAAGTCCTCTTGTTTCAGTTGTTTGGTCAAAACCTCAGTTTGATTTTACCCTCCTTGTCGTTGATCACACAAATATGTGCAGATAATGGGCAAAATTGTACCTTCAGCTTGTCACTGAGGCAGTTCCACTAAAACTATTGCTTTGTATTGTGTCTACCCATAAAGGGTGTATATTAATACCTTAAGGTACTAAATATATACGAACAATCAAGTTAAAAATGAGTATGCCACTTTTTGGGGGCAAATAGTGACATTCTTCAAATATTACTCTGATAATCAAACAAACGTGGCTGCCAGCAGCCAATAAAATTTCAGCAGTTTATTACGTCAAATCTGAATGACCGATCATTACGAAAAATGGCAGATACTTGGAAGGCGCCTCAATTAAGCTGTGTATTAAATTTGATGAGAATCAATCACAAGGTGGCGCTATAACGCAGTTTTTGCCTATAAATCTGGAATCTTTATTAAGATCAAAATTAATGTTTCTTCTGATTCTGAATCAGTTGATCATTTGCATATCCATCTCTACGTGTTCTCTGTGTGTCTATGCTGTTTGTCCGATTCGCACAAAATTGGGTATCTTTAAGCTATAATTCACGATTCGTGTTTTTTTTTTTTCTAATTTGTTTTTCAGTGTACAATGTGAACAGAGACCTGCAACGGATGGAATCATGTTCAAGTGTGAAAACGACCTTGATACAGTACTTTCAACCCGTTTTACTTCTATAATGTGACATATATCTGAACGAAACTTGAATTTAATACAGTATATTATAAAAATGGTCTCAGTATGACTGTTTCGGTTTCAGCCATAACTAGAAACCCATTTCGTTGGTAATGCAATTTGGATTAAAGATTAGGCAAACATTATTTGGTTTTATTTAGAATAACATGCACCGATGAATCATTCACAACACCAGGAATGTGTATTAAAGTTGCTGTATGTAATTTTTTGAGTGTACTAAAACATAAAAATACAATAATATTTTTGCAGATATTTAAGAAACATGCTCGTATGCTCGCATATTTGTTTCTCTGAAAAACAATGTTACAGCCAGTTATTCTGCTTTGAAACGTGTGTTCCGTGTATGAACGTCTGTTTTTGTTTTGGTCTGTGTGACTCCACCCACTGCCAGTTTACCCAATAGTATCACACTGTAGGAATGAGATCACTAGTAGTGCATGAATCAGACTATGAATCACACAACATGTTTGTAGCTATTAAAAAGATGCATTAAAGAAATCCTATGCAACTAAACCGTAGTAGTAACCATTTAACTGAAGATCTAGCAAATCAGACATCTACTTGCTCGCATTGATTCCTCCCATCAGTATTCTGTGTTTCTACCTCCTCCTTTTCATCGAAACCAAGTATTCAAAGTGCAAGCGTTCACCTCTGAGTCTGTGAAGCGGCATCAAACGTGCTCCTCGACCTCTCGGCTTTGATGTGTCGTTTTTATGTTTCTTAATCACTGCAGACATTGTCATCAGTATTTTATCCCTTTCTCTGCAACTTCCTGCCTCTGATCAATTAGAGAGAGAGAGACCTTTAATGTTGTGATGTAATTCACTTAATCAAAACTGATTAAGGTCAAAAAGCGAAGCTTAAACTGTCTGGAGACAGAATAATGAAAGGACTCGATGTACTCTGCTTTCATCCCTTTTTGTCCACTGTTTTCTTTATTGTAGTCTTGTAATTTAATTTTCCTCCTCTTCTATGTCTGTACACTTCCACAGATAATAACTGCACTCACTGTTAGTTTCGACAGCAGCTAAATGTATGGTGTGGCTTTAAAAAATGTAGCCAAAACAGTCTATTTTCTCAGTGTTAATAGCTCTATTTACCTGCATTTTAAAGTGTTATAGGTGCACTCCCAGTGCAAAGGTTGGTTTAACAAGTACGTGAGCAGCATTATGATGTTGTCCTCTAAAATATCTTATTTTAGTGCATCCTTTGCAGACAAGGCAATCCCAAAATGCAGTGCAACAAGGCCAGTAAAAAAAGAAAGCAATGTAATACTAAACTGAGTTTAAAATACTAAATACTAGTTTAAAATAGGTTATTTTACCTAATATCTGAAGTAATATTTATTGTTATGCATATTATGCAAATTCAATTGCAGTTCTATAAACAAGAAGCTGTCAAGGGCTTGGGTAGAGGATGGAGCGAGGACTCAGTATTGCAGAAAAAGGGTTTTTAATTGGTAATAAAAATAAACAAACAGAAACACAAACTACCCTGTGGGGGAAAAACAGGCTGGCAAGGCAAGGCAGGATCTGGACACATCCAGGGATTGACGATGACGAACTGACGCAGGACTGCAAACACAAGGAGCATAAATGGAGAGCAAATGAGGAGGGTAATGAGGGACCACATGTGGGACAAATTAACTAATAATCAGGTAACAAGATGGGACGGGTCAAGACAATTGACATGAGCACATGGCACACCGAATCAAAGACAAAAAGCCATGTGCTCACACAAAACAAAACACAAGCACATGGCCAGCAAAACAAAATCACAAGCCATGTGCTAGAACAAGAGACACGAACACGCAGCTAATGAGAAAACTCATAAGCCGCGTGTTCACACAAGACAGCAAGAAAAGCACGTGGCTGAACACAAACCGCGCGCTTCACAAAACACAACACACGTGGACAGAAGAGCGCATGGCCGAGCGAACTCGAGACCGCACACTCCCACAACAGACAGAACATGGAGCGTGAGTGTCCGGACCCCGACACGAAACTCAAGACATGAGTGCCGGGATCTGAACACCACGCTCCAACATGAAACAGTACACGCAGACAAGAGTGCACGGCTCAAGCACACTCGAAGCCGCACGCTCACATGAAAACAATGACATGACGCGAGTGTCAGGGCTCTGTCACAAAACCATGAATTACACCAGACCGAAGTGACAGAACCCTGACAGAAGTCTTCCATCTTCCATCCAAATCTAACATTTTGTTAGTATAAGCTATATAATTTCCAGAATATACATAAAATACATAGCATAAAAAAGTTTTGATTTCATGTATATTTATTTTAAATAATTAATACAATTTTATGTTTATATTATTTTATTTATTTTTTGCTATTTTTAGAAGTTCTTAGTTGAATTCAGTACATACGCAAAGTGCATGCTGTCAGATGTGTCACTGGTTTCTGTTTTGTCAATTTGCAGAATATGCATAAAAATACATAGCATACACAATAATATATATAATAGAAAACTTGGTTAAATTGTAATTATTTATATTATATTTATATTTTTCTATTTTTTAGTATTATTTGAATAGTTTTGCTTTTTAATACTTTGTTCTTTTTATACTCAAAGAACAGACTATTTGCAGAATATACATAAAAATGCATAGCGTTCAAAATTTCAAGAAAGAAAGGTTGGGTAACTTTTTTTTATTATTTTATATGTTATTTTATGTTATATGTAAACTTAATTTTTTTTTTGTTTATTAAAATCTATTTTTTAGAAGTTCTTCATTGAGTTCAGTACATACTCTGACTGATGTGTTATTGTTTATTTATTTATTTATTTTTGGTCACATAGTGCTGAGTAGCTCTGTTCACAGAGAAATCTCATTGGTCCAAAACCCATCAAATAAGCATATTGCCTGATCGGCTAATGTGTTGCTTCTCACATTTTGCTTTCAGAAAGGACATAACATGCCTGTCACATCATATCTGTTTAGGAAACCTCAACAACCCTAGGTTAGAAATGTTAGGTTAGACGGGATGTGTTGTTCGGGACCAAACATTATTTCTTGTGCTAGTGTGCTCCTGTTACAATCCTGAAAGCATTAAAAACTCTGATAGAATGCCACCTCTCATTAGCTGTTTGACATGATCTGTTTGTGCTTACAGGGGATGGCTTGAGCATTCTTCTTCAATGCAGCCAAGTTATTATTAAGCAGCCGTCGTTAACAGATGCTCTCGTCTGTGGTCTCTCTGTTCATCAGTCCCATGACGTCCCTGTAAATGAGCCGAACATGCTAACTACTGATCTAACTGCGTGAAAACACCTGTCTGAAACCTTAACCAACTGGTTTGCATTTGTTCCCCCTGACTATCGCAGACCTTTTTGGCTTTGCTTTTTGCTTTATAAAAACAAAAGACACCAATGTGTAATAAATATTACATTATTTAATAATTAAATGAATGTAACAATTAATCCACCATATAATGTAGTTCATTAGCGTTAGGCTACACAACTTTAAACTGAATTAATATGCGGTCATTCAGGCTTTTCTACAGTGTGACTCATCCGATCAAATTTTAGAGTCTGAATTATTAATTTGATAAGTATTTTAACCTTAATGAAAAAAGGGGGCTTTAGGGTACTCATTTGTGTTCACTTTTACTCTGCGCTTCAGCTTTGAAATTGTAAATTAATCTCGACAACAGCTGTAAACCTAAAGCCACTCGTGCGGTTAAAGTAATTTCACTTTTCTTTAAATGAAATACTGGATCCAGATGGTGGTGGGGAAGTCAGTATCTAACCATATGCAGCTCTTCTAATGAAGAATGTTTTCATTAGCTTCCGTAATCAGTTGTTGACAGTGATCAGCTCAGATCCACCTACAGTTTCCTATTGACTTCTAGCGTCGTTCATTCCAGGCTGAGGTCAGATGAGTTAGTAAGCGCTGATAATTGTGGCCATTAGCGGCTGTCTTGTGACAGTAAAGCTGTGATTGGGAGGTTGATTAGATACATGATCGGATGTGTTGTGTTAATGGCTGGGCCATGATTGGACACACTAGGTCATCGACTCTGATGGCTAGACGTGTTAAAAATCGGTGTGCATGTGTGTGAACGTGTGCTTTGGATGTGTATGGAGAATGTGCGTTGTAAGTGGCATATTATCTATATACAACCCATTTAATTCTGAGTGAAACAGAATATTTGGTGAAAAAATATATAAATTGGCCATTGACTTATTCCCCTTAACATTTTTAGATTTTGCTTTTATTTTATTTTCATGTCTTTTATTTATACATTTTTGAAATTTTCTCTGTATTTAATTGTATTTTATTTTAGTATTATTTTATTTTTTTAAAGAAATAACATTGACTTATTCTCATCAACTTTCAAATTTTATGTCTTGCACTTAATTCTATCTTTAATCTATACAGTATATTTACAATAAGACCAAAAATGTGTTAGTGTAACACTTATGCAATAAGATTCTATTTATTAACATATTGGAGTTGCTAATATGAAACATGTATTACATACATTTGGCTCCAGTCATGCAAGGTATTTTTTCCTATATGTGTGTAAATGTAAGACTAGGACAGCAAAGGGCAATAAGTCACTTTCTGGCTGTAAAGCCCACGTAGCATTTCAAGTACAGTGGATTAATGTACTATTGAGACAAGGCCTGCAATTAAAGACAAATCCAGACCTGCAATCAGTGCATCCTGTGTCTCACTTATGACTCATGCCATATAATGAAGGAAATAAACACAAGTGTGTGAGTGTGTGTCTATATATTTATGTTTTACTTTACTTCATTGGCTGATATGTTTTCTTTTATTATTTCTTTTTGCTCTTTTTTGAGTAGAAGAAGAGGTTGATCTGTGTCACTCTTTTTTAATTTCAACACAAGTCATGTTTCCAGAGCTGATTAGCTCTTTAATTAAGTAGTTCACCTAAAAAAAAAAAACTGTTGTTATAACCACCAATGTTGTTCCAAACCTGTATGCAGTGGTGGACGAAGTACACAAATCAAGTACTTGAGTAAAAGTACAGATCCGTATAATAAAATATTACTCCAGTAAAAGTACTCAGTTTTCAATTTTACTTGAGTGAAAGTACAAATACATGATTTTTTATGTACTTAAGTTAAAAGTACCGATAGATGAATGTTTATTTTGCAGTTTTATATAGGCTACTTTTATCATTTAATTTTATATTAGCATATATTTTTTTATATAGCATATATATTTTTCCTACTGCTCAAAATACCTGGGATTTTCCCAAAATAACCAATAAGGAAATAATGAATATAATAAGGAAAATATTAGATTTTCATAATGATTTTTTTCTTCTCAAACCTAGTCTGTGGTGTAAAAACACCCCGGCCAAATGCCCCCAGAGGGCATCACTACCCACATTGATAATTACTGTAGTTACCATGTTCTGAACATCACATCCTTTCTTTTTCCCTCAGATGTAATCTATCAAGGTGGTTGAATACAAATATTTGGACTTTATTTTTTTTTTAAATTACCTCAATTTAGCACCAGCAAGCTCGTTAGCTAGACAGTTAGCATCAGCTAACATTATTGACTTATTTTCAGCATGGTTATGAATAAACATTTATATTTGACTACTCGGCTAGTTGATCCAGATACATAGTAACTTAGGCGATGTGTGCTGACAAACAATATAAAAACAGATGTCACATAGGGCTAATTGCATAGCATTTTAGTAAAACTGCTAACGTTACAGCAGCGGAGAAGATGAACGTGCATGAGTTATTTGATATAATCTGTGTTATTTTAATGTTTTTTTGACCTAAAACACAGAGACTCTGATGTTAATGTGTCTGCATCAAGCATTTCAGTGGGCTTAAACAGATCACCCTTTACAGCAGATTTAGTTCACAAACAACTGACAGCTTTGACCTAAATATGATTTTCAGTTACAATTAACAGTTACAAACAACTTATTTTAGCAGCATCAGTTGCGCGCTCACAAGATCTCCCGGTTGTTACTTGTGAATTCAGTTCACTGGAGACTCGCACTAAACGGATAATTTGACTCGAGAGCAGCTGCAATCGGATCATTCTAATTCATGAATGAATCGTTTGGTGCGATTTGCGAACCGATTTAACGGGTTCATTGAAAATAATCAGTTCGTTCATGAATCAGACACCGCTTCTGCGTCTCGGAGCACGTGATATATTATAAGGAGTAACGATAAGTTTTATGAAATGTAGTGAAGTAAAAAGTACGATCTTGTGCTTTGGAATGTAGTGAAGTAAAAGTTACTCAAAATAAAACTACTCCAGTAATGTACAGATACTTAAAAAAACTACTTTGTTACTGTCCACCACTGCCTGTATGGCTTTCAGCAGAATCTTTAGACGACACTTTTTCTATAATGGCCATGTCTGTTAAGATCCAGAAAGACAAAGAAAATATAAAATGATCATAGAATGATTAATGTAGTCCACACTACTTGTGCACTATATTCCAGGTCTTCTGAAGAAGACACACAATAAGCTTTGTATGTGTAAATATACAGTGCCGGTCACATGGACTGATTTTATGATACTTTTGCTGTGTTTGTCCTTTTCAGAGTCTTCAAATATTCTCCTTTTGCGTTCATTCCTTAAACTTCATAAGCAGAATTTATTGATTATGATCTGCAGTTCCTCAGTTGTTTTATAGATCTATAACCCTGCAGGCTTCAGGAAGTCTAGCTGTTTTGTGAAGGACACGTCCTGGTGGGAACGAACTGAATTTTTGGCTGTTTTTTGCCATAGCTCTCTGCGGTAACATGAGTTTGCGCTCTGAGACAGCAGCAGATGATGGATAATGTTGTTGTTGTTTTGACTTTTAACATCCAAGGACAGCAAAACCATTTAGGGGCTTTATATTTTTAACTTGTCGGAGCAATAGCATAATTTTATGATTTGTCATTCTCTACTGGTTGTAAACTGATGTTATGGTTAATGTCATGTCGTAAAAGTGTTTGGTTATTTATATGAACTTATTAAAATGGGTTTTCTTGCACCTCTGTTTAGGACCACAGTGTCATGAGATGGGTTCAGTACACTCTTAAAAATAAAGGTGCTTCACGATGCCATAGAAGAACCTTTTTGTCTAAATGGCTCCATAAAGAACCTTTAACATCTGAAGAATCTTTCTGTTTGACAAAATGTTCTTTGTGGCGAAAGATTCAAATTACAGATTACAAAAAGGTAAGAAAGAGGTGGTTCTTTAAAGAACCTTTGACTGAATGGTTCTTTGTGGAACCAAAAATGGTTCTTCTATGGCATCGCTTGAAGAACCTTTTGAAGCACCTTTATTTTTAAGAGTGTAGTGTTTTCTCTGGATTTATTTCATTTTATTTTATTTTAGCATGTTTGTTTATTTATTTATGTACTGCATTTTTCTCTGGATTTTGAGTTTTTCCTCCATATTTCTTATTTTATTTCATTTTTATTTCAGCATGTTTAGTAAAAAAATTTTTTATTTTTGCACGTTTTTATTTATTTGTTTGTTTGTTTAGTTATGCATTTTCTCTGGAGTTTAAATTGTTCTCCTCAACTTTATTTATTTATTTATTTTAGTTTTGCATTTTATCTGGATTTTGAGTTTTTCTCCAACTTTCTATTTTATTTCATTTTATTATGTTGCATTTTTTTTTTAGTTAGCATTTTGTTTTTAATGTTAGTTAAAATCCACACTAGCAATCATCAGGGCGGGTCAAATTGGTGAATATTCAAATATGGGTGGTCATATGTTATAAACTCAAAGTTGTGACTTCTGAATGAGCTGTTTTTATTGTTTAGTTTGAGTAAATTATCTGGGCAGACTCTCTGTTTAGGTGGCATAAAAACTCTCTAACCTGCAGGCTGAAATGTGTGTGCTGGTGTCTGTGATGTGTGTGTCCTCATTACATGTCCAGTCCTGACAGCTTCACTCATATCAGCTTCTGCTTCACCATGTACATCATCCACAGAAAGTCTGAAAACTTTGTCTCAGAGTAGACAAAAAAACACTCACTCTCTGAAGGAAAGGACTATTTTTTAGATTCCGAAGCAGGTGGGCATGGAAACCAGCCATTGATAAAATGGCTGAAATGTAATTTTTAAATGTTATAACTCTCATGTCATCTGATCTGGTATCTGAAGGGTATTTACTGTTGTTTTAGGTAAAAAATAGTACAACTTTTTTTATGAAGTTTTCCAGTTTTGGGACTGTGTGTTAGTATGGGAGTCTGTATTTTCTCAGTCGAGACAGTTTGAACATTCGTCACTGCACCAATAGAGTCTTAGTGTTAAAGGAGTACTGGGTGTACAGACATTCTTCAGTATAGAAAGCCTTATCCAGACAAGTATGTGGTACTGTGGCAGTAACAAACCTCTTTACTCTAGAGACCCATAGAGTTTACTTCAAATGTCTGTGCCAGATGTGTTTAACAAACTTAATTGTCTTTGAACTGTTGTTCTGCCGTTTAATACCTTGTATCATTTGCATACATGTACGATTTGGCCGTTAAACAGACCCTGCAGCTAAAAAGTTTTGAAATAATTTGAATTTATAGGATTTTCCAAGTAAATTGTGTGTTCTTGAGATTTTAATGGACATTTCCATTAACCCTAAAGCACAACACGTCATTCAAAATGTCAAAATTTAAAAATAAAAATAAAAAAAGAGAAGGCTGTCAGACATCAATATTGAAAAATTTCTTCATTTTAACAAGGTATATTGGACTTTTCTTAGTGTAATTTCTAGGTTTTAATTCTGAAGTTTTTCAGACAATTTGTAGATTGTAATGTGTAAGTTTTTCAAGTATTTTGGGGGGTTTATTTTTAGGTTTTTAATGCAATTTGAAGGATTATTTTTAGTTTTTTTACAATTAGTAGATTTAAATGTTCAGAAAATGTCCAAAATTTCTTGGTAAAATTTTTTAGGGTTCTCAAATAATTGGTAGATTTTAACGTTGTAGGTTTTTCAAGTATTTTGTGGGTTTTTAGTTTTTCAGATTGTTTGTAAATGTAAATTTTTAGTTTTATCAAGTAATTGTTTTGAGTTTTTAGTAGGGGTGTAACGATTCACTCGTTTTATCGATGCATCGATCTTAAAACATGATTTTTAAATCGTGAATCGTCGATTTCGGACAGTAATCGACATAAAATGCTAAGAATCGAATGAATCACGATTTCTATAGCGATTCAATGCTTTCAAAATATATACACATTAAATTACTACAAGCAGGAATTAATGGAGACCTTGAACAGTGTTCGTGCCCTCGCATCTCTCCTTCACGCGCTCAACTATTTACCGCCTGTGACTGTCACAGGACTGCGCTCGTGCTCAGTTCGTCTCACTGGCACATTTTTTGAGCAGCTGATGTGTGATCTCGCCTTAGTACTCGTGGCCAGTAATGCTAAAGTGAAGTAGTTTTGCTTTTTTATAGTTTTTCAATGGCTCTCGGTCATACCAACGACATTACCTGAGCAGACGTAGGTTGCGCATTTATTGCATGGACGGAGCAAAAATGTCAGTGTCTAAAGCATATGCACAGCATTAACAACAACCTTGAAATAAGAGCGCGAGGTTTATCTGATAATCAGATGCTTGAAAGTAGTATTCGTTGCTATAGCAAACAGACATCGGGCGCGTTTTCTTTCAGAATCATTATTCGTCGATGGAGAAGAAAAGTTAAATACTATAGCATTTTACTTTATGAAAATGAGATGAAGTTTTCACACTGAAAGAGAAGTGATCTCGCGCTCAAAGAACTTAAGAGGTGCCAGGAAATGCCTTATATGGACAAAGGCATCTATCTCTGCAGCTAATCTGAATAAAAAGCAGAATAAAACGGTGAAACATTAAGACAAAAACACAATAAATAAATAAAATGTATGAATGATGCAGTGCTAATTGACATATTATTTATTACAGTACAGAAACTATAAAGTATATTTTATACCTAATTCTGTGCAGAAAATTGAAATAATTGTTTGTAGTATATAAAACAATCATAAAATTGCCATTAGGAAAAAATTATAGATTACAAATGATTGATTATTGTCCAGCAGTGTATTTGATTTCTTATAGCAAATTCAAAGTAAGATAGGAAAAGTCTTATCTTATAAAAAAAATATATATACTGTATATAATACATTCATAGGCCTACATACAGTTATTGTATTTGACATTTCTGTCACTTCTGAAATGATGGCTGCACCCCTGGTGAAAATGTTTGCATATACATAATACTTTTTAAAACTCTTTTTTAAAGTCTTGGCTTACATAAATTTCTACATATGCCATGTCATGCCTAGGCATCATTAAACTAGCATCTTAACAATGGACAAAAGTGTTTGTTTTTTATTTTTCTCTAACCCATGGTTCTCTAACCATAAAGGCTGCTGTGTAATTTGCCCCCTGATTTAAAGAATCCTGTGAATGCACTTAAAGAATGCAGAATCGAATCGTTATAATCGAATCGAATCGAATTTAATTGTGAATCTAATCGAATTGAATCGTTCTTAATTTGCAAAAAAATCGTTATTGAATCGAATCGAAAACCTATGAATCGTGAATCGAAAGATTCACAGCCCTATTTTTTAGGTAATTTGTAGGTTTTTCAGAAAATTCTTAGATTGTAATTTGTATATGTTCCATCAATTTGAATTCATATAGATTTCTGGTCATATGTAGGTTTAATTATTTGGTTTTTCAGGTCATTTGTAGGTTTTATCTTTAGATTGTATGCAATTTCTGCATTTAGTTTATAGGTTTTCATGTAATATGTCATTTCTACATTTTCATTTGTAGGTTTTCAGGTAATGTGGGAGGTTTTATTTTGTAGTTTTCAGGTAGTCAGGTAGAGCTAAACTGGGAGATAACATAATGGGTTAAAAACACTGTAAGTTTAGACTAAACAATCAGTCATTGAACCGCCACTTAGTTTGGAAGAGAGCTTACCAACCCCAGTTTGCTTTTTTATGTGAAATCTTGTTTCCTTGCAGCTTGCTAAATGTCTCAAACAAAACTCTTGGGGGTGATTCAAAGACTCGATGCCATTAACCTCACAAACACAAACCCAACAACTGCTGTTCATCACCCAATGAGCACAATGTAGCAGTTTTGCGTGATGTTATTATGTTCTGACACATTTTGAGAAGCGTTTGCGTTCCTGTACATCTCAATCCTCTCTTTTGCTTACTGTAATCAGTGCAAACTGTTTACCTCATTAAAACACCCGCACACAGTGATGGTGGCCAAGGACAAAAGTGATTAGATACATCTGTGTGGGTTGTTTATTCATGGGTCCTGTAGCTTGTTTTTCCCGCACATTAAGTGTTCAGAATAGCACATACAGTGTCTCATTTACATAATTAAGCTAAGACAACGCAACGATTGAGGAGAACGCTAGAGGAGAGCGTGTCCCGTGATGGAGATTTTCCAAGGTCATTTTAAGTTGATTATTTTTTGCAATTTAAAATGAAGCACTGCTGTTTTCTTCTGCCACCTTTCGGGGCGGAAGGCAGTGCCCTTTCAGAGGTTTGCAGTTTAGTGTTTTCTTAATGGAGGGGTTTCAGTCCGTTAACTTCAGAGTCTCCATCAGTGCTAGCTAAAGGTGTCCTTGTTAATAAACTCAAGGTATATTCGTAGGCTATTAGCATGAGGGTTTATTTAATATTATACAGACGCTTTATGTGGAGTGTCTTGTTCTGTATATACATACATATATATTGAAAGATAGAGAGCAATTTTTAGACAGTTTGTTTTAGCCATATAATTACATTACATTATTATAGTTTTTGTCATATAAATTGTTATTAAAAATGTATACATAATTTTATAGTCTAATAATTAGTTTATAGTTTAATCATTTTAAAAGTTTATTTTCATTTATTTGTGTACATTATACCGTACATAGCACAAACAGTTTGGATAGACATAGACATTATCCATTTTTTCTAGTAAATTAAATTATTAAATTATTATTTTCAGTATATATCATTATTGTCAGTATTATTTTCAGTATATATATATATATATATATATATTTATATATATATATATATATATAACATTAATGTTTAATATTTTTTGTTTTATTTAACTGTATACATTATATCCTACATAGAACAAGTGGTATGGATGGATGTATCCATTATCTATTATTTCTGGCATATAAAATGAACAAAAAATTATTTTAATGGTTAATACTGTTCAAAATGACATTGTTATGACAACAGTGTAAGCTGTTCTGACTACCATTGGAATTTAAACTTAGTTTGCCTGTACATTTGCGTCATTGTTTGCGCACAAGTTTGTGTTATGGATATTGCCAAATAATCCCCCCCCCCCCCCACACACACACACACACTCTTCTTAACCTATAATTACCCAGTTAAATTTCAACTCCACAGCAGGTCAAATCAGGAATCAAATCAAATTATAATCCCTACCGGATAATCAGGGAAGGCCCCTCGGAAAGACAGTCGGTGTTACCGCTGATTGTGTTTGTGTGCGTGTGGGGTCGTTTTAAAGGTTTTGCCAGCAGGTTTTTGACTCTGTTCTGATCCTAGGTTGTGTAAAACATGCCGCGAAATTGAAACTCCTAATTAGTTTCCTTTTGTAGCTGATAAAGAAGGTTCTGCCGCTAATAGCTGGTTGCTACAGCATTTAGAAATCCTCGGCAAAGCCAAGTAACAAAAGCAGTGATTTTTCCCCTTTCCCAAGACCCCAGATTGAGAAGTTTCGTCAGGTAGCCTTTACCCTCTGCTCCTGGTGGATAAATTTTTTTTTTTTTTATGGCTCTCATCAAAGAGATGTTTTGTTCTGTGAAACTAGTTTTTTTTGTCTCACTATCAGATGGATTGAACCAAGATTTAGAAGCTGGTCGACCAATTTCCCATGTTTCCTATGTGTTTATTTCGTCCTTCAAAACAGATTTAACACACACTTTAAATTTTCTCAGTGTGGATATTGGCATTTTTCAGGAGTTGTGGCTCTGCGTTGTTGTGCATACATTTACAGCCAAAGGTGTTGGCGTAAATGAGCGGGTTTCCAAGTCACGTTAGTGGTCGATGCTGCAGTCATACCTGCATCCTCCCACATCAAATGCTTAATCAATTCTTCACCGGCAAACAGGATTATGAACACAAGCCTTTGTGTGCTAGAGCTCCCGGTGGAGACCCAGTTCTTGGCACCTAGATCCAATTGAGCTCCATTCAAATGGCAGATCATTGATTGACTGGGGATCTGAAGGCCCATTTGGTGTAGGTTGCATCTTGTTCTGTTAAAGACTTAAGTCCTTGTGGTAGGTTCAGTCAGCCTTTCTGTTTATTCCAAGCAGATCTATCCTACTAGTCAATTCACTTTTATTTATATAGTGCTTTTTACAATGCACATTGTTTTAAAGTAACTTCCCAGTAACATGAAAATAACCAAATCAATGATGCAAACAGCTCTACAGAAGACATTAGTGTCACTGATACTAGTTGCTACTAGTCACCAGATCAGTAAATGCCATGTAACTGTAATCGCTCTTGGATTATTTGATGCTTTTTAGTTTTAATATTTATAATCTTTACAGTCATTCTCTATAAATGTTGTGTGTGCAATTTTAAATCATATTCAAGACTCCTTAAATGCAGCATTCTGCACCATTGCAGTATTGAAATATTTTATATATGTTCAGTAGTGATGTGAATAGCTGCTCAGACAATAATTATGTATTAAACTTTACTAAATATCACTCATCATCGTTCAGTCTCAAATTTGGTCAAAATGTATGATTCTAACTTTACTAAATTATACAAAACATCATGAAATATGCCATTTTGATTGAATATTTACATTTTATATTGATTTAGCAGACGCTTTTTTCCAAATTGACTTAAAAATGAGGAATACAACAAGTGATTCATTATAATATGTGTCCCTGGTCTTAAGTGTAAATTTTTCGAAATTGAGATTTATACATCATCTAAAAGCTGAATAAATAAGCTCTCAATTGATATATAGTTTGTTAGGATAGGACAATATTTGGCCAAGATGCAACTATTTGAATATCCGGAATCTGAGGGTGCAAATAAATCAAAATGTTGAGAAAATCTGCTTTAAATTTGTCCAAATTAAGTTCTTAGCGATGCATATTACTAATCAAAAATGAAGGTTTGATATATTTATGGTAGGAAATTCACAAAATATCTTCATGGAACATGATCTATACTTAATATCCTAATGATTTTTGGCATAAAAGAAAAATCTGTCATTTTGACCCATACAATGTATTTTTGGCTATTGCTACAAATATACCCCAGCGATTTAAGACTGCTTTTGTGCTCCAGGGTCACATATGAAAAATAAAATAATTAGTTTCTAAAATATGCTCAAAGCACAAATGGTAACTTGAGGGACAATCAAATGTGTCTGAACTGGAAGTGATATTTTGGACACATGTCAAACTGAAAATGTCAACAATTATATATTGAATAAAAACTGAATATGCAATATATTACTTATAATTGATCATTTAAACCTGTCACTGATGCATTGAGTTTCATTGTCAGATTAATGCACAGGAATGCGTTTTTATTTACATTTACATTTAGTCATTAAGCGACTTACAAATGAGGACAATAAAAGCAGTCAAAACTAACAAAGGAGCAATAATATATATATTTTATGCATTCGATGCATTATTATATCCCTACTAAATGATGTCAGGCCCACTGACATTCACTGTGCAGACCCATTATTCTTAACAGTTTTCCCATCCGTG
>NW_015505686.1:155328-182022 GCF_001515645.1 Sinocyclocheilus grahami
TCAGTGTTTCCCAACCTTTCTTTAGTCGCGGCACCCTTTGGAAATTTTTACAAATTTGTGGCACCCTACAAAATTAATTTGGTCACAATATTTGAATTTCTAACTTCGATATGATAATTTGAAAAGTATAGATATTTGGTACAACAGAGAAGAACTGCAGAATATAATGTCATACAGATATTTTTAATATTATAAAAAATCAGTAGGCTAATTTCTAATGAAGAGACCAATTTATACGACAGACTTTAATGTAGGCTTTTATTCATATGTAAACATTGTGAGATAGTTATAATGGTAATTAAACAAAGTTTTGCTCACTCAGTGTATTTTTGTAGGGCTATTAAGAGATTTTATTTTATTTTTTACCAATTATCCAAATAATGTTTAATCTTAGAAAGCTATTATTATCAGAGGACACATGAGCATAACGATTAGCAGATCAATGAATGAGAGGGCAGCGTTACCAGAGTTGCCCATTTATCACACCTTGTTACAGCACAGTAGGGCTATTGCAGACAGAAACAATACTGTACTACATCGATGTTTCCTGTCAGCTTGATTTCTGAGTGGACTTTGCTGTTCCGATGAGCATGAACGGTATATGAATGGAGCAGTCACATGGGACGCGAGCGACTGAGCGGAGCACACACGCGCATAGAGCGGGATAACGCACACGCACACGCGCACACACGCACGCACGCACGCACACACACACACACACACACAAGTGAATCCTGAGCGGTGAACTCATTTTCGGCAGCCGGAATTTCTGTGCATCTCTAATTATTGGCGGCATTAGAAATGGATATTATATAATAGCTGCTTTTTTTAATATTTTAGCAATTTAAAAATATTAAAAAATGATTTTTTTATACAGCACCCCTGCTCTCGACAGACCCCGGTTGGGAAACACTGTTCTAAATAATTCCGCGAGTGGGGCTTGAGGAAGTGACGTCGCCTGCGTCTGCACAGTGCGACCTGATGCAACACTAGTTAGGACCTGAAGCAACACTAGTTAGGACAAGCTTTCCTTTCTTATTCCTTTTTTATTCTCTTTCCTTTTCTTATTCATTTCCTTTCATGCATGAACTATCTATCGCTGTGAAATACCTTATACAGCATTTGCATGCATGTTATTGCTTTTGTACACTAACTTACACTTGTTGTGCATAGAAGCGCTAACATAATCTTTATAAGCATAAAGTCTCTAACACATTACATCTGTCTGTGTGCTTTGCATATATGAACTTGTTTGATATACAGTGGGGCAAAAAAGTTTTTAGTCAGCCACCAATTGTGCAAGTTCTCCCACTTAAAAAGATGAGAGAGGCCTGTAATTTTCATCATAGGTATACCTCAACTATGAGAGACAAAATGAGAAAAAAATCCAGAAAATCACATTGTAGGATTTTTAAAGAATTTATTTGCAAATTATGGTGGGAAATAAGTATTTGGTCAATAACAAAATTTCTTCTCAATACTTTGTTATATACCCTTTGTTGGCAATGACAGAGGTCAAACGTTTTCTGTAAGTCTTCACAAGGTTTTCACACACTGTTGCTGGTATTTTGGCCCATTCCTCCATGCAGATCTCCTCTAGAGCAGTAATGTTTTGGGGCTGTCGCTGGGCAACACGGATTTTCATCTCCCTCCAAAGATTTTCTATGGGGTTGAGATCTGGAGACTGGCTAGGCCACTCCAGGACCTTGAAATGCTTCTTACGAAGACACTCCTTCACTGCCCGGGCGGTGTGTTTGGGATCATTGTCATGCTGAAAGACCCAGCCACGTTTCATCTTCAATGCCCTTGCTGATGGAAGGAGGTTTTCACTCAAAATCTCACCTCTCTATATATATATATATATATATATATATATATATATAGGGTACAACGGAGCTAAAGACCCACCTTAATAAAAAATGTTCATTCACTGCGCCTAAAATGTATAATTGCAGAAAAAATATATATGTTGTATTGAACATTAATGGAGCAACAGATTTTGTGTGAAAATGAATCATTCAAGTTGTTTATTTATTTTTTTTTTATTTTATAAATGGATGAGGTGGCAAGAGAGGGCCTTTTACCCCACACACGGGGTAAAAGGCACACAGTATTTATACAAATACTTCAGCTAAAATAATGTTTTTTTTTTTAAGTTAATACTTGTTCAAAACAATCACTTTAGCAAAGTTTGTACTATTTTCTGCTTATTTTGAAAAATAAAAGTACTCATTTTTTCCCCAATAAATATGCTTTCATTATTATGTGTTAATATAAAACATATATTTTAAAATACAGAAAAAAATATGTTTTAATAAGTAAAGATTCTGAGAGTATTGAAGGAGATCCAATAATGATTGAATATATATTTACAGTAGTAACAGCAAATTCTATTTTATTATATGATATGATTAATATCATGTTTTTAAATATGATGGTTTCATTCTAAACATGGTGATTATCTCTAATATGGACACCCAACATAATATATGATATTTACCATCTGAATCTAATGTCATGTCAACAAATGGAGAAGTCAGCCATCTATTAATTCTCATGTTAATTACTGTGCGCCTTTAGCCCCAACAGCAGGGGGCTAAAATACCATACTTTTACATATTCTTTCATTATTTAAAAACTGTTGCTTTAATTATCTAAAATAAAACTGAAAATCATAAAGAAGACCCTTGTCTCAAAATATATGCATTAATTTTTGCGATTCTCATTTGCTACTTAAATCTACAACATTTTTAAAAACATAAAATATTAGATCAAGTAAGCACAGAATCAACTTTGCACTGCTGCGCGCGATCCCGTCAAAGATCAGACAAATATACACGTGCATCTTGAAAAACTGATGTTTTGGAAAGTGCTACACCACGTTTTTGTGCCATCTAGTGGTTTAGATGAAAATAATATCAAAGGCGCCTTTTCCCCCGGGGCGCCTTTAGGTTGTACCCTATATATATATATAAAGTTTTAATTAGGATTTTTATACCATATCAAAATTCTTGATGCACTTAAATTTCATAATTTTTGTTACCAATTTCAATATTTCACAAAAAAATAATACTAGCCTAAGTAAAAATAAGCTTACTGAAGACAAGTAAACAGTCACAAATTAGGCTACAACAGAACAAAGATCATATGTTCTGATGGAGCGACTGAGCGGAGCGCACACGCATAGAGCGGATAATACTCAGAGCGTCACACCACGTGAAAGTGAATCCTGAGCGGTGAACTAATATTCGGCAGCCGAAATTTTGGTGCATCTCTAATTAGTGGCGACATCAGAAAACCATATGACCTGTATGATATTCCTTCATGCTGTTGAACACAAAATAATATATTTGGAACAATATTGGTAACCAAACAGTTGCTGGGCCCTCACTACTTCCATATATGAAAATAACACTCTATTGGAGTCAGTTGGGACCAGAAACTGTTACGATCATTCTTCAAAATATCTTCTTTTATGTTGAGGAGGAAAAGGAAATTCATAGAGGTTTAGAACAATTTGAGAGTAAGTATATGATGACAGTATCTTCATTTTTGGGTGAATATCCTTTTAAGATCTCATCATATAGGCTAAGGATCTCATATAGCCTAACACATGCTTTATCTTTAACTATTAACATTCATTTAAGACACAAATAACTGTGTTTACGAGGCTACTCGCAAAGACGGGCATTTTGACACAGAACTATGTGTATTTGACCATTTAAGCACAAGGAGCGAAAGTTTAGTCAATAATACGAGCAGGTGCGTGCCGCGTGTATGAGGTAGAAACCGTTTTAACACACACATTTACCAGAATGAATTCTGCCCCGCAGCGTAACGTCCATGAACAGTATAAACCATTAGTTTTAAACCCTGCTTAAAACGTCTTGAAATGATAAGCTTAGACTACATCATGACGTGCTTCAATCAACGATTGATATATTTCTACCGGATTATCTCCCTACCCTTTAATGAATATAGTTTATTAACTGGATTTATATGGTTTTTGTGTTTGAACAATCAAACTAACCTAAAATCTGTGTGGACGATGACACTGTTTTTATCTGCTCCGTGTGCCCGGTTCACTTGCTGTTCCAGCAACTTCCACTCCATCATCAGCTTTAGTAAAATAACCTGATAGCTGGGGAATTTACTAAGTCGTGTTTTTATGTTGTTTGTATTTGAAGTTTTTCGTTTTTTGAGCCCCTCTCTCTTTTAGAATTGCTGACATTTTTACTTATTGGAATGTTGTTCTTTGCGCGACCATTTCCAGATTACTCCAGAACAAAGTGAAAAGAGGTTCATGCAGACATACTGGGCAGCAATCACCTGATAGATACGTGCGCATATCATTCAAAAGTCAAATATAGAATAAATGCATTTGATTGGTAAACCAAATTCAAACATTACGTTTCAATCTCAAATGGTAATGCATGGAATTTACGGGAAAGCTCAACTAAATAACAGCGCTAATAAGTGGGGGGTGCGCGACCATTTCCAGATTACTCCAGAACAAAGTGAAAAGAGGTTCATGCAGACATACTGGGCAGCAATCACCTGATAGATACGTGCGCATATCATTCAAAAGTCAAATATAGAATAAATGCATTTGATTGGTAAACCAAATTCAAACATTACGTTTCAATCTCAAATGGTAATGCATGGAATTTACGGGAAAGCTCAACTAAATAACAGTGCTAATAAGTGGGGGGCGGGGTGGCTTTGGCGATCGGCACTCCAGTCAATCTACTCCACAGCCAATCACGGGCCCCCTCCTTGCTCGGGCCCCGGGGCTTCAGCCCCACCTAGCCCAATGGTTAAAACGGCCCTGACTCCCTGAATATGGTTCATGTAGGCATATATGGCAAAATTTTACTTGGATTCACCTAAGATTTGTGAAGTGATTTGTGCTGTAATTTATAAACAAAACATGCCCTTTTCTCCAAAAATGCCTTTTAAAGGGATAGTTCACCCAAAAATGAAAATTACCCCATGATTTCAACCTCAAGCCAGCCTAAGTGTATATGGCTTTCTTCTTTCAGACGAATACGATCGGAATTATATAAAAAAAATGTCCTGGCTCATTTTTTAATATAACTCCGATTGTATTAATCTGAAAGAAGAAAGTCATATACACCTAGGATGGCTTGAGGGTGAGTAAATCATGGGGTAATTTTCATTTTTTTGGTGAACTATCCCTTTAAGGACTGTCGTTTTTCAGACGCAGCCTGAATTCCTGCTCAAATTGATATAAGCAATAATGTTGATGAACAGAAAAAAGGCCAATAAAAGCCTGCAGAGATGTTGTTGTTCTCTTTTGCTGTCAGCTAAATTTTGGTCTATTTTGAAATACTGTGGCTTCTGAAAGTGAATGAACCAACAAGAAAATGTGACAATTTAGTCCATTTCAGAACAACACAAACAAGCCACATGTCTGAAACGTACCTACACTTAGGGAATTTAAGTGTTCCATTTTGTTTTGTCGCATTGAAATTTTAAAATGACCATGTCAAAAGACAACTGTAGGACCAAGCAGAAGCCTCTCTGCCAAGTGGCTGTGTTGGCAACAGGCAAGCAGTAAGTGGCAATTCATCTTTGGCAAGTGCTGATTTAATGTCTGCCCAAGTGGTGGATTTTGCCAGTTGTTGTGTGAGAAAGTCTGGGTTAAGTGCAGACACTAGAAATTAGATAAAACCTGTATTATATTTATTGGCATTTACATTTTTATGCATTTGACAGATTCAATATGGCACTCGAGGTTACAGATAATAGCCTGAAAATGTTCACAACATATTTATTTACAGCATTTTTTTTGTCCAAATAGAATGTGTCATGTTCTGCTTCAACCCAGCACTGTCCTTTATTCCCTCTCAAAAGATCTGCAGTGGCGTGTCAAAGATCCCCTGCATCTTCAAAGGAGGACGATGAACAAATCATTTAGTGCAGTGGATCTAGTTTAGATTAATCATTCGTAAGGCCAAATGAAATCTCCTGCGGAGAGCATTTGACATCCAATCCAGACTTCCTATTCTCTTTTTATGTGCTGCTTTGCTCATTTGACAGCTCTGTAGAGCAGTTTCACTGCGTAACCTTGCCAAGCGCCGGTTTCCCTCTGCCATTGATCAGCTCTGCGGGTTGTGTTCGTCGAAGCAGCCGTATTTTCACAGCTGAACTGACACCGTAACCTGTGTTTGCGGTTCAGGCGTAGCTGATTATTGATCAGCTTCTGTCAGGTTAGCTCAGCGTCAAAAACGATTCACAATGAGCTTCGTGCTGTTGGAGTTTCTGTGGACCTTTCTAGTAATTCAGACCATTGTTTGGTGTGAGAGAACAGGAAATTTATAATACTATATATTTTTGTTTAATTTTATGTTTTAATGATAAAAATTTATTATAATTTATTTTTGTTTTACTTATTCTAATAGATTTTTTTTTAATAAATAATTCCAATATATATATATATATACTCAAGTCCAATCAGTATAATCAAACACAGCTGGACTCAAGTGAAGGCATAGTACCATCTCAAGGATGATCAGAAGAAATGGACAGCACCTGAGTTAAATATATGAGTGTCACAGCAAAGGGTCTGAATACTTAGGACCATGTGATATTTCAGTTTTTCTTTTTTAATAAATCTGCAAAAATGTCAACAATTCTGTGTTTTTCTGTCAATATGGGGTGCTGTGTGTACATTAATGAGGAAAAAAAATTAACTTAAATGATTTTAGCAAATGGCTGCAATGTAACAAAGAGTGAAAAATGTAAAGGGGTCTGAATACTTTCCGTACCCACTGTATATACTGTATATACACACACACATATATGCTTTGAGAATTTTCCATTGTTGTAGTTTAAAGCAATATGTTTGTGTTTGATTCTTTGTATTCTTCTGCTCAGTGAACCTTTGAATTATTTGTTTTCAGAAGTTTGAGTCTGGAGCTTCTTTATCTTTCGATGCAGGGAGGTATTTGCTGCCTCTATGAATTTGTTTGTCCCCGTTGTTGATTGTGAATATCCAGCCAGATCAGGCCGGAGCCGAGGGAAGAATGTGGCATGATGGATCCAGTATAGGAATTCTGCCATAGAAGAAGAATAATTGAAGCTGGAAATGAACAGGAGTGATTTTGAGTTGAGATATGTTCAGTGTTGTCCAAAACAGGAAGTTCTGATTTGATCAAACTCTCTCTGGAGAAAGAGGCATCTCTCAGCCAAGTTTGATGCCAGTCTCTTTATTTCATAGCCAGTATAAACGTGACTGTGCAAAAATAAAAGAGATTGTGGTGTTCTCACACTAAAACAAATGCCTTTTATCTTCATCTCCTTGATCAGATGTAAGACTCGAGATTTGTGTGGCAGAGTTGGCACAGGATGTCATGTACTGTTTTTCACTTTAAAACTTTTATTTATTTTTCTCAATACATTTAAAATATTTATATTTTTATTTATTTTTAATATTAAATAAATGTATAATATATTTTTATTTATTTTATATTTTAAAAACATTTAAAACTTAAACTTAGTCTTAAACTTAGTCTTTTGTAAAATACATTTAATTTTTTTTATGTTTTTTACATTTAAATGTTCTACAATTTTTTAATAATTATTTTAATTAGTCCCTTTGAACAATGCATTTTCTTCGTATCTTTGGTTTTCAATACAAATTCTAAAAAGTGTGATATGTTGATGTTTATACACACACACACACACAATAACATACACTAATTCACACATATATATCATGTAATTCTTTTTCTTAATACATTTTATAAGTTGTAGTATATTTTTTTATTTATGTTATATGTAAGTACTGCATTTAAAACTTGCAGTATGTAGGTCTCGCGTGCTATTTTGCATTACACACACACGCAAACACATTTATTTATATTAAACATAGACATTTCTAATTTCATCACGTGTGGATGCATTAAATTCAGCGTGCATATACGTGCATGAAAGAAAATGCAATCATTATTCAGTACACATGTGCATGTATGAAAGAAAGATCAACTACATTTATTCATTCAGTAATTTAGTCCTTCACATTAAAAGTATATTTGCATTAATGATGTAGAGATGCATTAAATTCAGTGTCCAAATGTGTACATGAAAGAAAAAAGCTATAACAATTCAGTATGCATGTAAATGCATAAAAGAAATGATCAGCTGCAGTTCAGCATACATATGTTACATTGCATACACTGAAGATTTGTTTTCTTTTTCTTACTCTTGCAAGAATGAAAAGCTCAATGCTGCATGCAAATATTGCAGACATCATCAATGATGGTTATAGAATTTTGAATGTTGAAGTGACCTGAATTACAAAGTACTGACCTGACCTGTTCACATCCTCTGACTCAGATATGAGCTATTTTTACAGGTTGAAACTCGTAATTACGGTAATTCAGTGGGGATTTCAAACTTTAATGTTAAATTTAAGTGCTAAAGAAATCTGTTAAGCAGTTGGAGCTGACTTAATTGGAGAATTTTGTGAAGATGAGGAAAAAGAAGTCTGAGGGATTTCAATAAAGTGCCACTTTGAAGCGTTGTAATTAATTGATCTTACGTAACCATTCTGTCTTCACCACACATTTTTAAGCACTCGATTCAGCAATGACAGTGAGAGATATCCCTCATGTTCTTTCACCATTGATTAATAGCGGCGTGTCAACCAGGCAGAACTGTGTTTGAAGGACATTGCTCTGCTTTCTAGCTTTGAAATTCAGAACAAGCAGATTGAAAAGGGTCTTTTGTGTCCCTCAGACCTGATTCTGACTTGAGTTTCTTTCAGCATTGAGTAGTGCACTTGAAAACATGTGCTCTGATCTTGAAGAAGACAAGACGGATATTTCCTTTAGCCTTGTGGAATAAAACTCTCGAGCAGGTACGGCTCTAGTGTGATTGTAGTGGCCTGAAAGCACCAGACACCTTCATGTTTGCCAGCGAATGGCTTTTGCCAAGCGAGAGTCAGCGCTAATGTGGAGGAAATGGGATGAGAAGATAAACTCTTCCTGGGGTCACCGGCCTGCTGATTCTGTGCTTTTATATAGATTTCCAAGTAAAATTTATGCTGTTGCATGACCGCGCTTCAGCTTAATAATTCATCTAAATGACCACATGGTTAAACATTAACAGGAGGGCTGTTAATAGATCGCTGACATTCATGTTCTAGAATCTAAGAAAGCTTAGGACCAAGTTTATCCAGACCTTCTGATTTGGTTAGGAAGAGTTTGTTCCAAATCATTTGCATGCACATAATGGCCAATGTACTTGTTGAAGGTTTTGTGCTGTTTTGGTTTTTAAAATGAAAATGACCTATTCTATTCTTCTTTTTCAAAATAATAATAATAAGTACATATAGGTAGTTTCAGTTTAATTTTCAGTGTAATTAATAAAACAATAATAATAATAATTATAATAAAAATAATAAAATAACAATTTTCAGTGTCATTATTATTGTTAATAATGATAATAATAATAATAATACTTAAAGGTAATCTTCAAGGTAGTTTTCAGGGTCATCATTGATATAATAATAATTTAATAATAATTTTCCAGGCAGTTTTCAGTGTCGTTGAAAATAAAATAAAAAAAGAAATTAAATTAAATTAAAAGAAATGAAAAGAAAAGCAGTCAAATAACCAACATAAACCAGTGAGACTTACAGTATCTCACAGAAGTGAGTACACCCCTCACATTTTTGTAAATATTTTATTATATATTTTCATGTGACAACACTGAAGAAATGACACTTTGCTACAATGTAAAGTAGTGAGTGTAATTGCTTGTATAACAGTGTAAATTTGCTGTCCCTTCAAAATAACTCAACACACAGCCATTAATGTCTAAACCGCTGGCCACAAAAGTGAGTACACCCCTAAGTGAAAATGTCCAAATTGGGCCCAATTAACCATTTTCTCTCCCCGGTGTCATGTGACTCATTAGTGTTAGAAGGTCTCAGGTGTGAATGGGGAGCAGGTGTGCTAAATTTGGTGTTATCGCTCTCTTTCTCTCATACTGGTCACTGAAAGTTCAACATGACACCTCATGGCAAAGAACTCTCTGAGGATCTGAAAAAAAAGAATTGTTGCTCTACATAAAGATGGCGTAGGCTATAAGAAGATTGCCAAGACCCTGAAACTGAGCTGCAGCACGGTGGCCAAGACCATACAGCGGTTTAACAGGACAGGTTCCACTCAGAATAGGCCTCGCCATGGTCGACCAAAGAAGTTGAGTGCACATGCTCAGCATCATATCCAGAGGTTGTGTTTGGGAAATAGACGGAAATAGAGTGCTGCCAGCATTGCTGCAGATTTTGAAGGGGTGGGGGGTCAGCCTGTCAGTGCTCAGACCATACGCCGCACACTGCATCAAATTGGTCTGCATGGCGTCCCAGAAGGAAGCCTCTTCTAAAGATGATGCACAAGAAAGCCCGCAAACAGTTTGCTGAAGACAAGCAGACTAAGGACATGGATTACTGGAACCATGTCCTGTGGTCTGATGAGACCAAGATAAACTTATTTGGTTCAGATGGTGTCAAGCGTGTGTGGCAGCAACCAGGTGAGGAGTACAAAGACAAGTGTCTTGCCAACAGTCAAGCATGGTGGTGGGAGTGTCATGGTCTGGGGCTGCATGAGTGCTGCCGGCACTGGGGAGCTACAGTTCATTGAGGGAACCATGAATGCCAACATGTACTGTGACATACTGAAGCAGAGCATGATCCCCTCCCTTTCGGATACTGGGTCGCAGGGCAGTATTCCAACATGATAACAACCCCAAACACACCTCCAATGCTGGAAAATAATGGTGGCCACACAAAATATTGACACTCTGGGCCCAATTTGGAAATTTTCACTTAGGGGTGTACTCACTTTTGTGGCCAGCGGTTTAGACATTAATGGCTGTGTGTTGAGTTATTTTGAGGAGACAGCAAATTTACACTGTTATACAAGCTGTGCACTCACTACTTTACATTGTAGCAAAGTGTAATTTCTTCAGTGTTGTCACATGAAAAGATATAATAAAATATTTACAAAAATGTGAGGGGGTGTGCTCACTTCTGTGAGATACTGTAAGTAACTCAGTAGCTTTGGCATACTTCTTCATAAATCAAAATTTAAAAACCGTTAATAAAATAAATATAACTAGCTATAAAGATTTTTGCCAGAATAATTATATAGTTTACAGTATATTCATTATCTTTATTCTGCATGATAATGATTATTTTCCAACATATACACTTCAATAAGTTTTAATCCTCTCAAAAATGTCATTCAGTTGAATAGTAACTATTAAAAGACTTTTTGAACAAAACGCTAAAGTTTTAAGTGATAAATAATGAGAACTTACATTTTTGCAAATGTACCGTCCAGTACTGATGCAAAGCGGCCTGCTGTTGCTATGGTAACATCTGTATTGGGTGCATATTCGGTTTGTTTTGCCACTAGGTGAAAATATGATCTTGCCATTTAACTTTTTGTCATTGTGAAATGTTGTTTGTTTCAGTTAAACAGCCTCAATCTATTGTTTTGACGTCCTTTAGGTGCGTTCGACTCTTAAATAGCAGGTCAGACTCCTGTAATACACAGAACTCCTGCAAACTCCAGGAATCAGTCTGCGCACGTGGCTTTGCTGAGTCAGACGTTTTTCTGGCACTTTTACTGCGTCCGCTCGGTGCCATGGGCAGAACCTGGTTGCCATGACGACCTGTTCCTTTTTTTGTGTGTGCTGTGACATCGTGGTTACCCCCGACAACCGTTCTAGAGCAACAGCCATCACAACGGTGCTGACGTGGTAAACCAGAGATCAGCAGAATGTTGTGTTTAATGGCAGGAGCTTTAATGAACTAAGGTGAATCATTCTGACTTGGGCGAGTACATAACCACCTAGTGACCACCCTAGTAACACACTAGCATTATGGCGGTGAGTTTTGCACTGGTAAACACTATTCCCGTTTTCTTCGGAGAATGTAAAAATGTAGTTTTTGTGTAGAGTTTGCATTTCTCTGCATGTTTGATTGCCCATTTCTCTCTCTGTCTTTGTTCTGTTCATACTTATGAAGGAATATCTCCACCCATCTGCAGATGATCTACCTATCAGTGTCACATCTCCTAGCAACAGCTCTTTAAAAAACTAAATATAACACTTGGTAAGGTGTCGCACCAGAGCCATGTGTATGAGCGCGTGTACATGCATATGGTACAGGTGTGTGTTGCAGTGTATTGTTTCCATACAGATCCAGCTGTATCCTTGGGCATTTGTGTGCTGTAACTCTATCTGATGTGCTTTCTGATGCCAAAGAAAAGTCCAGCTCACATTTCAGCACAAAATCAAGAGTATTACGAATATTAAACTGATCTCATTTTCATGAAAATTAAACATACTTTTTAACCTAAATGAACATTACTGTAATGCATCCTGAAATGTAACCTTTGCTTGTTTTTGTGTTTCAGTGTCATGAAAATGAATCATGTCCAACAAATGGCCCTATATGAGCATAATTTTCTTGCAAAATATATTTTCTTATTGAGAAATGTGACCAAAACATCTTGACCAGTTTGGTGAGATTCAGCTGTAGAGATTTTCTGAATTAATACATGGGCTACTGAAGTGTGTGTATGTGTGTGTAAATATATAAAATAAAAACAACCAATGAAACACCTTTTTTTCATAATCCAGTTAAAGTTTGGGTTTACTCAAAGTTTTGCCCTGTTTTATTATTTTGATAGCTAAGTGGCAGTGTTTGTGATCTGTGTTTGATCTTCGGCATTTAATGACAAACCTTTAAATGAAACAGGAGTTTTGGAATGATTCTTGATTGAACAGCTTGTGTTTAGTCGGTGCCTGTGGCATTGTTCTGTTCCAAAACTACTTTCTGTTTCTGGTGGAATGCTATTTTGGGACTTGAAATAACATTTGGGTTTGCAGAGTGAAAATCTTTATTTCACCAAGTCTTACGTCAGTCAGGAGGGACCATGAATATTTGATGATGCAAAGCTAAACATTTGGTCTCGGCTTATAAAAAAAGCTTGACATTTGCCTTCACGGTTGTGATAGCGACTGTTAAATCATCATTACCCAAACAGATGGCCGTACCTGCCGCTTCTCAGAGCTTAAACCTAGTCCTCGGAGAGCAGCGCTACAACTGTCCTGTCAATGAGAGATTATTTATCTGTGCGGGACTCATCCTGCAGTGAGTTGCTGTAGTCCTGCGGGGCAGGCTGTCTGTCTGTATGTCATTGACAGAGGCCCGCAGGGACCACATCTTCCAGCATGCTGCTCTCCAGGGACGGGGCTCGTGTGACAGCCCTGCCTCCGGCACTTGAAGAGACACTGAGAACTCCTCAGCATGATAGATAGCGACAGCTGAGAGCATGTGAGAGAGATGCAACTTTCTTCACTATAACATATAACCTGTATTATTTTCTGTATTATTTAGCGTTTGTTCATGATCTGCTCTGAGATCAGTGCTGGGTCATCGTGGGTTACCACTGTTTGACTCTCTGAGAGGCAGAACTAAGGTTGATGATCAACTGAAATAGCCTAGTAGATTGTTTTTGTGGGTCTCATTTAATTTTAAAGGGTTTGTTCACTCAAGATTGAAAATTCTGTCATCATTTACTCACCCACATGTCATTCGAACCGATTTTCTCTTCCGTGGAGCATAAAAGGGGATCTGCTCTTTTTCATACAATGAAAGTGAATGTGGAATAAAGTTGTTGTTCTGCAAAAATGTAAAAAAAAATAGTCCAAATTACAATACCGTTTATATATACGGTTAGGCCTGGGCGATAAAACGGTATCGATATTTATCAACAATACACCTTCTTTGATATCATCAGTGGCGTGCGAGATGTGTTGATGATGTTAGTGATGTTGTTGCATTTTAATGTATTGTTAGTCTAGCCCACGAGACGCGCCGCTGCTGCGTTATTCATTCAGAATATTAGAGAAATATAGAAGCTCAATGCGGAGAAGATCTTGAATGGGTTAAAACCGAAACCAAGCCATTCACACCGAACGGATATTCAGTGCATTTTTTAGACGGACAAAATGACTGCTGCACTCGCGTCTCACAGAAGAGATGTATAGAAAGCCGTGCAAAGTTAAAACGGTTTAAAATTTTAGAAAACACGTCACGGATTTGTGGAGGTTTATTCCTTTTCACTGCGTCTCATATGTTTTTAAATGCAGTCTGTGTGAATGGCGCTTCGGCTCTTTGGATTAAGCAATGCATAAATACATGATACTGTTTTGTTCATAATTGTTTATGCAATTTATGAAATTATATTTGATTTTTATTAGTTAATTTAGACGTAATGCACGTTTTTATAGAGTTAATTCCTTGCGTTGGCAATTTAAATGCGCTGCATTATTTTGCTCATTGCGCCCTCCTGTGGCCTCGGGAGACAATTAGACATATACAATAAAGACCTATTCAATCTGCATATAAAACATTAGAAATTAGATATTTATATATATATATATATATATATATATATATATATATATTAATGATTTTGAAATTATAATGAGTGGATTTATTCATTTAATTTTGAGTTAACTGTTGCTTTCAGTAGGTTATTTTCTACACATTTTATGTATTTATTTTATTTTATTGTTTAAATACTATATATATATAAATATATACTTTTTTTTTTACAGTTCTTCTACAGACTTCTTATTTAATTCGCATCCAAAATATTGGAAGTATTCTTTTCCTGAAGTGATGCTTCATTTTTCTGAATCACACTGTAATCACAAAAGCAAAACTTAATATAGAAGAAGTGTTTGATATTTGATGGTATTGGTTTTTCAGTGCCTGCATGCTCATTCCTTTAAATGCTGGGAGTTTTGCACTATGTTTAGCATTTCAAGCTGTTTTGGTTCATGCATAGTGGTAGAGTTCATTTTGTTTTTAATGAATCAGACAGTGTGTAATGAGTGCTCTGTGTATATTCATATTTGATGGCTTTACGAACCGTTTGAAGGCAAAGTGGTATAGTTTTGAATAGAGAGTTTGTCCTTGAAGATTTTTTAAGAAATGTGTTACAGGATTCAGTAAATGAGCTTGTGTTTGTGATGTTATGACTGAATGACTTCTAATTGCGGTTTAGTTTCATTAAATGTTCTGGGTGAGCTGGAGAGTTTTGCGTTGCAGATATAAAGCGTGTCTACACAGTGTTTCAAAAGAGAAGACTCCTTTAGCTTCTCTCATGCTTTGGGCTGAACTTCTCCTGTCTCTCTCTCTGTTTGTCTGCAGATGTTGTGGTTAATGGTGAGCCGTGTGACTGTGACGTGGTCGCTGACTGCAGGGTCGGAGACGCTGTGCCATTAGAGGTAAAACTGACCAACCGCAGCAAGAGCGCTGTCGGGCCGTTCTCTCTGACCGTCGTTCCCTTCCAAGACTATCAGAACGGAGTCCAAAACTACGACCTGCAGGATGCCGTCACTTTCATTGGCTCCAACACCTTCTACATCGGCACGGTGAGCCAATGACGCACAGCAGCAGGACTCCGTCTGAGCCGGGTCACGTCCTCAACTAACTCTCAATCACAGTCAAGGTGTTGAAGACCCACTTACATACAAGGCTCTTTCAACAGAAATCCAAATTTAGCTTCCCCCAATCATTTTGTGTCCGTTCTAAGACTCTTTGGGTGTTTTCACATTATTGTGTTTCTTTCGTGAGAGGTTTCCAAGACGTTTGGCTTATACACTAACACTCTAATAATACACTATTTAAACACATCTACTTAGTCTTTATTAGTGTTCTTTTCCACATTGGAGTAAAGTCATCATAACTATGAAAAAAGAATAGGAGCTATGTAAAGACCAGAAATGTTAAACAAATGAAAATTCATATTTTTCTTTAAAGCATAACATAGTTGACCTTTAGATGAAAATATTGTTTTCAAGAGATAAATTAATAAATTGTCACCTGTGTCCAATCTTTTAACTGGTGTGAAATTTTGACAGAAATATCAATATACATGTAGTGTTGCATAATATTTTTGTAATATTTCTAATACTTAATATGTGTTACTACTACTACTGCTACTATTACAAGTAGTAGTAGTTGTAGTAGTAATAATCTATTAAATGAACATTTATATATATTTTTAGTAATTTATTTATTTGTACAAACAAAATAATTACAAATATTAAATCATAAGCCTTTAATTAAAAATGTTTTTAAGATAATGTGAAGCATAAATTCAGTTCCTTGTACCCAAAATTTTACCTTGTAGTGTATGTGAAATTATGACAGAAATATATAAATGCATAATATACAGTGGTGTGAAAAAGTTTTTGCCCCCTTCCTGTTTTTTTAATTGTTTGCATATTTGTCACACTTAAAAGATTCAGATCATCAAACCAATTTTAATATTACGCAAATATAATGCAAGTAAATACAAAATGCAGTTTTTAAATGATAATTTCATTTATTAAGGGAAAAAAGCTGTCCAAACCTACGTGGCCCTACGTGAAAAATGATTTGCCCCTTCCTCTTAAATCATGAAAGAACTGTGATTAACCACATCATTTTAGAAAGCTGAGTTAAATTTCACTAGCCACACGCAGGCCTGATTACTGCCAGACCTGTTGAATCAAGAAATCACTTAAATAGAAGCTGTCTGACAAAGTGAAGCATGCTTAAAGAGCAACACATATGCTCGAAAACCCTCCAATGTGGCTGAATGAAAACAATTCTGCAAAGAAGAGTGGGCCAAAATTCCTGTGAAAGACTCATTGCCATTTATCGCAAACACTTGATTGCAGTTGTTGCTGCAAAGCGTGGCACAACCAGTTATTAGATTTCGGGGGCAATTACTTTTTCACGTAGTGCCAGGCAGGTTTGGACAGCTTTTTTCCCTTAATAAATGAAATCATAATTTCAAAACTGCAGTTTGTATTTACTCAGGTTATCTTTGTGTAATATAAAAATTTGTTTGATGATCTGAATCTTTTAAGTGTGACAAATATGCAAACAATTAAAAAAACAGGAAGGGGGCAAAAACTTTTTCACACCACTGTATATAATACTGCATGACAGTTTTCTAATATGTACATGTAATTTTGTATTTTAATTAGTATTACCACTATTAATAATAATAATCAATTACATTGAATTAAATCAAAATGTACATGCAATTTTAATTATTGATTTATTTGTACAAACAATAATTACAAGCATTAAATCATAAACCTTTAGATTAAAAATGTTTTTAAGATAATGAGAAGCAGAAATTCAGTTATAAGTGTATGAACTTTTAACTGCTAGCTTATGTGAAACTGTCAAATATATTTTTTTATGATACTACTGATATTATTATTATTATAAAAACGAGGTAGATTGAATCACTAAAATGGAGCAAAGTGAGATCTATGCCCATATTAAGACCAGACACAATTAATTTTCTTTCACTCTGTTCAGTTTTTGGTCCACATGCAGCGGTATAAGTTTGTCTCTTTTAAAGAGGATGGACTGTCTTTGCTTCTGACCACCGCAGGACATGTGTGTGCAGAGTGTGTAGGTTGAAGCGCTGAAGTCAGCAGGTGTTTGAGGTGTGTGATGTTCTCGTCTGCAGGTGAACCCTACAGAGAACTCAGTGTGTGTGGGAGCCCTGCTCTTCTTATACACTGGGGATTTCTATCTGAACATCAAGTTTCAAGATGACAGCACAGCCCGCGACCTGCCGCCCGCCTGGTTCTGTCTGCCCAGCGTCCACATCAGAGCCCAGGAGCCAATCGAAGCAGCCGCCTGAGCTTCTGACCTCACAGACTCAGTAGGCCTTTGTAAAGGACCTGGGAGAGATCTGCTGTTTTTCAGACGACTACTGAGCTAATCTACATATTTATATTGAGTCTAGAGCAAGTGCACTTCTAGTGTATGAAGCTTTTAGAGTTTGAAGATGTTTCAGTTTATGCCAAATCCTCCACTTTCCGATCCATTCTGAAGACCTCATTCTCCTCTTTAGAGAAAGACAAAAGGATGAAGAACATCTTTCAGGTAACCACTAAGTGAAAACATCTGAGGTCTTACAATTTAGTCCTGATGAAACTAACTGATGAAAATGTCTCCAGCTCATATTTCATCCCCCAAAGAAAGGAAAATTTGATTTAGTTGAAGCCTTTAGTCGATTTTTTTTTTTTAAATGACAAATAAGAACTTTTTTGTCTTAAGTCTCATTACTGTAATGTGTTTGATCTTTTTTCTATTAGGTTGTTTTGTAATTCTCATAATTGTAAATGTTGATTCTCAGAATTATATTACTGCAATACTGCAATATTTTTGTTATTTTGCAATAATATGTATAACAATAATTTGACTACAGTATTTTAAAAAAAAATTATTATATTGAAATAAAATTATAAAATATAGTGATCATAGATCAAATTTAAATTTGATTGGATTTTTTTGCATTGTAGTAATGAGGGTTGGAGGGGAACTGTTTTGAACAGTCTGAATTCTAAAATAATTCTTAGTTCTCAAAAAAAATTGTAATTGGATAAAAACAGGCCTTTAAATAAAAAAATAAATAAAGATTTACCTGTCATCTTTTGATTTTGGGCTGAAATATGGCCTGGATATGTTCTCGGCAGGTTTTGTAGGGGTTTGCCTTAATAATGCATGTAAATATGGTTTACACACTTATCACAAAATTTTCATATAGAAATGCATACAGCTTTTAGCACATTTGGATCAGTTTTTTTGGGGGTTGATGCATAAATGGTTTCGTGACAGCGTGTGGGAACCACGAATTGGATTCACATTTATGTAATTATGAAACTGGTCTAGTCTCTTTAATGTGTTTGCTTATGAATCTGATGTCCAATCAGCTGATGATTTTAATCTATTTATGAATCTAAGCTAAAGATTGGTATGTTGACTTCACTTGACTTTGCAGTTATACAAATTAGATCAAATGTTGATTAAATGTTAATTAAAAACTCAAAATATAGTGGTTTGAAGAGTTTTTCAGCACTTTAGAATTCATTTCTTAAGTGTGTTTCAGACCTGCTCTAAAATACAAAAAAGCACCCAGACTTAAGAATGAACTTGAGCACAACAGGATATGAGTATGTGCTGGTTTTCACCTCATAGTGTTCTAGGAACTGAGGTCATTTTTCTGAGGTGAGCTTTCTAGCAACCGATGATTGCTGGAAATGTGATATTAATGCTTTTATTGTGGTGCATTGTGGTCTACATTATGTGCTGAAATGGTAAGTGATTGCAGTTGCAGTAATTCAATTAGCAGTAAACGTCCACTCAGGGATTCCAGCGCTGAGATAGTCTCAAAGTCTCGAAATCTCAGAATCATTAACAGAAGAGGTCATTTGCTTTTAAAATGATTCATCCGAAGGTTCAGATAATATTACATTGGCCGTTTATGTAGAATATTTAGGTTACAGTAGGAATAATATCAATTTACTCAAAAAATCAATACATAAATTAGGTTTTGATTGCATTGTCATGAAAAACTGAAGTTGACCGTATATTTTACAGTATATATTAAAAGTAATTTAAACCATCATTAATGAGATGCCACTTTTGGAGCAGAAACTCAGTGTCTTATAGTGTATAAATTACAGTAAATAATGAGTTATTTAATTGATTATGATAATCAGCAATACAATAATGAAATAACATTTAATATTTAGAAATATCAGTATATTATGACAGTATTTAGAACTATAATTGATTATATTATTTGGTATTTACAGTGGGGAAAAAAAGTATTTAGTCAGCCACCAATTGTGCAAGTTCTCCCACTTAAAAAGATGAGAGAGGCCTGTAATTTTCATCATAGGTATACCTCAACTATGAGAGACAAAATGAGGAAAAAAAATCCAGAAAATCACATTGTAGGATTTTTAAAGAATTTATTTGCAAATTATAGTGGAAAATAAGTATTTGGTCAATAACAAAATTTCATCTCAATACTTTGTTATATACCCTTTGTTGGCAATGACAGAGGTCAAACGTATTCTGTAAGTCTTCACAAGGTTTTCACACACTGTTGCTGGTATTTTGGCCCATTCCTCCATGCAGATCTCCTCTAGAGCAGTAATGTTTTGGGGCTGTCGCTGGGCAACACGGATTTTCAACTCCCTCCAAAGATTTTCTATGGGGTTGAGATCTGGAGACTGGCTAGGCCACTCCAGGACCTTGAAATGCTTCTCACGAAGCCACTCCTTCGTTGCCCGGGCAGTGTGTTTGGGATCATTGTCATGCTGAAAGACCCAGCCACGTTTCATCTTCAATGCCCTTGCTGATGGAAGGAGGTTTTCACTCAAAATCTCACGATACATGGCCCCATTCATTCTTTCGTTTACACGGATCAGTCATCCTGGTCCCTTTACAGAAAAACAGCCCCAAAGCATGATATTTCCACCCCCATGCTTCACAGTAGGTATGGTATTCTTTGGATGCAACTCAGCATTCTTTCTCCTCAAGTTGAGTTTTTACCAAAAAGTTATATTTTGGTTTCATCTGACCATATGACATTCTCCCAATCCTCTTCTGGATCATCCAAATGCTCTCTAGCAAACTTCAAACGGGCCTGGACATGTACTGGCTTAAGCAGGGGGACACATCTGGCACTGCAGGATTTGAGTCCCTGGCAGCGCAGTGTGTTACTGATGGTAGCATTTGTTACTTTGGTCCCAGCTCTCTGCAGGTCATCACTAGGTCCCCCCGTGTGGTTCTGGGATTTCTGCTCACAGTTCTTGTGATCATTTTGACCCCACGGGGTGAGATCTTGCGTGGAGCCCCAGATCGAGGGAGATTATCAGTGGTCTTGTATGTCTTCCATTTTCTAATAATTGCTCCCACAGTTGATTTCTTCACACCAAGCTGCTAACCTATTGCAGATTCAGTCTTCCCAGCCTGGTGCAGGTCTACAATTTTGTTTCTGGTGTCCTTTGACAGCTCTTTGGTCTTGGCCATGGTGGAGTTTGGAGTGTGACTGTTTGAGGTTGTGGACAGGTGTCTTTTATACTGACAACGAGTTCAAACAGATGCCATTAATACAGGTAACCAGTGGAGGACAGAGGAGCCTCTTAAAGAAGAAGTTACAGGTCTGTGAGAGCCAGAAATCTTGCTTGTTTGTAGGTGACCAAATACTTATTTTACCGAGGAATTTACCAATTAATTCTTTAAAAATCCTACAATGTGATTTTCTAGATTTTTTTTCTCTCATTTTGTCTCTCATAGTTGAGGTATACATATGATGAACAAGCCACTCTCATCTTTTTAAGTGGGAGAACTTGCACAATTGGTGGCTGACTAAATACTTTTTTGCCCCACTGTATATACAGTGATTTTGACTTGTAAAGTTTAAAAAAGTCCTTAGTCTTTCCTCATACAAAGATAATTATATCAAATTATACAACATATTAACATACATCTTGGGAAAAAATGAAAAGTAAATTAAGAAGATTATTGATTCCAGACACTGCATTTAATTTCAAATGGAAATATATATATATATAATTGTGAATTCTACAGGCATCGGAAATTAAATGCAATTTCTACAATCAATAATCTTCTTAATTTAGTGTTTATTTTTTCTTCCTCAGTGGTAGCATGTTTGTTTAATATGTTGTATAATCTGATACCATTATCTTTGCATGAGGAACTTTTTTTTAATACATAAATTAATTTTAATTATTAATAAACATAAAATAATAAAATAAGGTTTCATATTTTTTACAGACCTTTACCTAATTTTGTTTAAAACTTCCAAATGTTCAGATAAGATGAACTGCTGGAGACAATCAGCAGTGATCAAAGAGAAATGAATCATTTTAATGACACTTTAAACTTTTCAGATTTATCTCAATTAGCATGAGTTAATGAGCCGAGATGCTTAAACACACACAAGCTCTGAATGATGAACCCAACAAACTCAGAATATTGAGTTTTTACGGCCCAGACCTCACAACTTCAATTACCACTGTGCGTGTGTGTGTGTGTGCATGTTTATGTGGTTTATGAGGACACAAATTTTTATAATAACATGGGTATGACGTAGGTATTACAACGAGAAGGTGATTTATGAGGACATTTTCAGTGTCCCCGTAATTCAAAAGGCTTATAAATAATTCAGAATGAGTTTTTTTGAAAATCTAAAAATGCAGAAAGTTTCCTGTGAGGGGTAGGTTTAGGGGTAGGGTTGGTGTAGGGCAATAGAATATACGGTTTGTACAGTATAAAAACCATTACGCCTATGGAGAGTCCCCATAAACCATAAAAACAAACCTGTGTGTGTGTGTGTCCTTCATGTTCCGTCATGAATGAGATTATCTCAGCACAGGTTTCCTGACGTTCACTTTGATCTGCTCTGTCGCCACAGGATGGAAAAATTCAGGGGCTTCATCAAACACACACACACACACGAAATAGTGAAAATGCAGAATACGGTTTTTCTTAATCTTCTCAAGGAGACGAACCTCTACTAATGCTGTCGTACTGTTCCTCCTGAACCTACAGCACATCCAAAGGTGTCACCGCTGACCTATGACATCATCCATTTGACCTTGAGTTCAGTCTTAGGTCATTTGCATGCTCTATTCAAGCCTGAAAGTGACCATAGAAGAAGTGTGTTTAATGCTAATGTCAGCAATAGTGCCCCTTTTGGCAGTTCTACGAATGCAACATGTAAATCAAGCTTAAAGGGATAGTTCACCCAAAAATGAAAATTCTGTCATTAATCATTGAATAAAGTCGTTACTTTTGTTTTCTTTGTGCACAAAAAAGTATTCTCGTAGCTTCATAACATTACGGTTGAACCACTGATGTCACATGGATTTTTTTAACGATGTCCTTACTACCTTTCTGGGCCTTGAATGTGATAGTTGTATTGCTGTCTATGCAGGTCCAGAAAGCTCTCGAATTTCATCTAAAATATCTTCATTTGTGTTCCAAAGATGAACGAAGGTCTTACGGGTTTGGAACGACATGAGGGTGTGTAATTAATGACAGAATTAAAATTTTTGGGTGAACTATCCCTTTAAATACAATCGTTTGTGTTCATGTGTTTGTATGCATTTCTGTACATTACATAAAAAATTCACCATAAAATCAGTTTGTAGGCTTTTCATGTAGCTAAAGCAAAGACAATACAGACAAAACCATTGTTTTTTTTTTACTTTCTTTGGGTCAATTTTGAGATTTTGGGCTGTTTTGCTTCTATACCATCTTTTTTCAGATGTTTTAAGTAAAACATCCAAAATACACATTTGAGTGTTTTATTACACTTTAATTTAGATATTTAGGATATATTTAATTATAGCACATCTTTTTAAAGACTGTTTTCTCAAAATTAGTTTTTACTAATGCACTTGAGCCACTTCAGTAGCACATACATCAAACTTAATTTTTTTTTATTATTCCCATCTGTATTCTGAAAGTTTAGGGTTTTTCATGTAACATTCGCCTGATTTATGTCATTGTATTCCTAAATAGTGGGGAAAAAAGTATTTAGTCAGCCACCAATTGTGCAAGTTCTCCCACTTAAAAAGATGAGAGAGGCCTGTAATTTTCATCATAGGTATACCTCAACTATGAGAGACAAAATGAGAAAAAAAAATCCAGAAAAACAAATTCGTATTTTTTGATTTATGGAGTAATAAAAAGAGATCCAAAATCTCCTCTGTAAAAACCGTGAACACTAATTAGCTAACAAAAAGAAATGTGAGCCTGGCTTTACCCAATGTTTGGATTTCTGTCCTGGAAATCTATATACATATTTAATTACATAATGCCTCGTTTGCATATGGTCATAAAATGTGAAAACTTGTAAAAGAAAAGTATGTCTTAATGTATTGTGATTAATCAACTGGGGGAAGTATGTTGATATCAATTAATAGAAATATTGCCCGATTCACCTGTAATGTCTCGCCTTAAAGGAATAGTTCACTAAAAAATGAAAATTTGCTGAAAATGTACTCTCTCCAAGAGTACTCCATCCAAGATGTTGATGAGTTTGTTTCTACATAAGAACAGATTTGGAGAATTATAGCATTACATCACTTGCTCACCAATGGATCGTCTGCAGTGAATGGGTGCCGTCAGAATGAGAGTCCAAACAGCTGATAAAAACATCACAATAACCTACAAGTAAACCACACCACTCCAGTCCAACAATTATTAAAGTCTTGTGAAGTGAAAAGCTGCATGTTTTTGAGAAACAAATCTATCATTAAGGTGTTTTAATTTTAAACAGTTGATTCTGGCCAAAATACCAAAAGTCCATAATCTATACTAAACTCTTCTTCCAGTGAAAAATCCATCTCCTGTTGTCCTCTCACATCAAAATCCACCCACATATTTGTTTAGAACTGTTTTGGACTGTTTTTTGCTTTAAACGGTGCATGATCTGTCCATATTTCTCTCCTGATTCAGACGAGACGCCTTTTTCTCTTGGAAAAGCAATATTATGGATTATGGACGTGATTTGGCGAGAAGCAAACAGTTTGAAGTTAAAAATGTCTTGATGGATTTGTGTCTTACAAATTTGCAACTTTTCGCTTCACAAGATGTCAACTGATGGGCTGGAGTGCTGTGGATTATTGTGATTGGGAAAAAAAGCTGAAGTTTAAAACTGCTGTATAAAGTAGACCTTTATTCATTGTTATTCATTATCTTGTTTATTTGCTACTGCATTGCTCAAGCAAAACTGTTCCAAAGAATCGATTCAGTGAACTTCACAAACTTGCAATTTGCAATTATGGCTGTTTTGTGTGCAGTGTTGATCAGTCTGTGCGCAAGCCATCTGATGCTCAAACGATATAATGGCGATACCATATGACAACACAGAGCGCTTTCTCATGCTCTACTGCAACCTAAAGCTGAACCGTGCTGTTTTAAGTACACACTTGTGTGGATTAAGTGCACTTTCACACACTCAGCAGTGAGCGTCAGTTGCTGGAGTGCTCTCACAGCTCATGGAAGGAGAACCAGAGACCACTCAAGTTACTCTTGCTGATTCAGTCACTCCAAAAGACACACTGAATGGTCGAGTGTACATGTGCTAATGTCCGTTTTCCCCGTTCAGCTTGTTCTCAGCCACGGTGTGCCCACAGCAGTGCATTGTGGGTGGCAGAGACTCGGCAGGAAGAGCTGAGAGGGATTTGTGTGTGTCTGTGGGGTCTGATCCTGATCCTGGTCTTTGGCGGTGAGGGTCTGACCGCCTCTGGTTTGTCTGAGTGGCCTCTCTGTGCCTCTCCGTCTCCTTGACAACCACCTGTGAATGAGCAGGAGTCTTTATCAGTCAGCAGACAGCATCCTTCAGGCGGTGCAGTGCCACAGTCACGTCTCTCTCACTCGGTCTCGCTCTCGCTGGATGTGCTAAATCAGGGGTCTCAACTGGTGGGCCGTGACCCAAAAATGAATAGCAAAATGAACAGGCCAAACACCTTTTATTAAGGAGCTATTATATGGCGCCCATAAACACGGTATTTACAGTATTTTGGCAACAACTAAAAAAATCTACTACATCCCAGCACGAAAGTCGCTTGGCATCATCTTATTCTCACAAAACATGAAGAAAACGATGATAATATGACTCATAATTTCTCATACATTTATTTGGGGTTCACATGATGCAACAAATATGAACGTGTCAGTGTGTTTGTGCAGTGAATTACTTTTAGTAATTATACATCAAATTAATTTAATTGCTCAAAATGTTCAAAAGTTCTTAAAAAGTTCAGTTGCTGCCTTAAATGTTTATGTATAATCAAGTTGGTTGTACAAGTCATTTAAACTTAAATTACATTAAATTGGTTTAAAAAATCAAGTTGACTTTCATCTTTGCTTTCATATAACAATGTTGAAACTGCTCAACTTATTTTGACAAGTTGCAGTAATTTAAAAACATAAGCTGCCATGACTTAATGATCATGTCATTTATTAAAATACATATTTATTTATTTGAATATAATGAAAAACATTCATTCAGTTTAAGCAACTGAAATTAGAAAACAATTCTTCTGGAATTATACGTTGTTTAAAAAATGTTTAAGGATATTTTTAAGACATTTTTAATTAGGATAAAAAATACTAAAGACAATACAAATCTCAAATACAATCTCTTGCTCAACATTATCAATATAATAGTATAATAACTATTGTAATTATTGCTTTTTATATATATTTGGGGGTTTTAATGTTTTTGAAAGAAGTCTCTTATGCTCACCAAGACTGCATTTATTTAATCAAAATACAGTAAAACAGTAATGTTGTGAATATTATTAAAGGGGTCATATGATGCGATTTCAAGTTTTTCTTTTCTCTTTGGAGTGTTACAAGCTCTTGGTGCATAAAGAAGATCTGTAAAGTTGCAAAGACTAAAGTCTCAAATCCAAAGAGATATTCTTTATAAAAGTTAAGAGTTAACCACGCCTACCTAAAACGGCTCGTTCTAACACGCCCCCACATGTGGAAATATTAGCATAATGCAACCCAAATGTGCACGCAAAGAAAGAAGGCGTGGTTTCAGGAACAGCAGTAGTGTTGAAGCAGCCATGTCAGGGAGACGCTGTGTATTTCAGTGCGAAAGCAAAAGCACTTTATTTGGCCTTCCGGAAGTAGATGCAATTAGGAATCATTGGTTAAGATTTATTTACAACAGAACAGCACAACCCAGATGTTCGAATTTGTGCAACGCATTTTATGGATGACAGTTT
>NW_015505686.1:190069-208405 GCF_001515645.1 Sinocyclocheilus grahami
GTCAGCTGTCTTAACCGCGGCTTGTGTACTGCATCATCACTGTGTCTGTTACGTGACTCTGTTGCCCTTTCGGGCTTGAACTGATAGTAAAACTAACGACATTATTAACTGTCTTGATATTTACTTTGAAAGCTGATGCATTTTTCCGACGAGTGCTTGTGGTGTTCGGCCAATCACAATGCACTGGGTCAGCTGGCCAATCAGAGCAGACTGCGCTTGTCGAAGGAGGGGGCTTTGTTGAAAACAACGTGTTTGAGAGAGGCGGGGCATAGAGGACCTACAATAATGTACAGTATTTGAAAAATAATGTGTTTTTTGAACATTAAAGCATGTCAACATATTCTGTTACACCAAATACACAAAATAATGATATTTAAAATAGCATCATATGACCCCGTTAAAATTAAAATATCTCTTTTCTGTATTTTAAAATGTTTTTTTGTTTGTTTGTTTTGTTTTCTTATGATACAAATCTGAATTTCCAGTCTTCAGTATCACATGATAACACGGAAATCATTCTCATATGCTGATGTGCTGCTCAAGAAACATTTTTTTATTATTTTCAATGTTGAAAACATTATTTTGTGGGATCTCCTATTAAATTTTTCAGATGATTTTTCAATTTGAATGATTTTTTTCAAATTCTTTGATGAATAGAACATTCAAAAGAGGTTTCACAGTTTATTTTTACTTTGCTCCATACTATGTCTGTATAACAAAGCATCAATTGCAGATCAATCAATTTGGTGGGGAAAATAATTCAGCAATTCAGTTTAGAAGTCTACTGTATGTTGTTCTATAATTTCATTCATTTCAAGATTCAGATTTTTTTCATAATGATACTTTCTGATAATTCTATTAGTGTGACATTTTGTGAACTCTGCATCATGTTCATCTTCTCACTGTTTCTCTACCGGTCGCTGTACTCTGCTGTGATCTCAGGGGTCTCTACTCTTCATCTGAACCTTTGTGTTTGTGTGTTTTTGCAGGACTTTCGAGAGTTTTGGTTGGAGATCATTTGAATGATTTAGTGATCAGTGCAGGGACTGTCACACATCTTTTTATGTCTACCAGATTAATCAAATCAGCGTGTCTCAATGTGCTTCTGCTGTAGGGTCTGTGTGTGAACGCTGAAACGAGATCCAGTGAAGAGAATACAGACGAGCTGCCCTGTGAAGTCCCAAAGCTTGTGTGTGTCGTGGAAAACGACAGCAGTATTGTTTTCTGTTCTAGTATTCTTTTTGTCTGTTTGCGGCCTGTCTGTCTCACTCTCTCGGTCTCTCTCTCCTCAGACGTAAGAGGATAATGAGAAGCTAATTTATGAGATGAAAGGAAATCACAGGCTAGAACAACTTTTCCTGTGCTATATTATTTTGTCTGTGTTCACCTGTCATTTTCAACTGCTTGAACGTTCTTGACTGTGCCACCAGATATAGCTGCCTTCTTTTATTGTTTATTTTTTGAACACACTTTTCTTACCGCACAAAACTTCAGTGACTAGTGATTAGATAGACAGAATCAACAGCTGCTTTTAAACAGCAAGGCCTAATGTACAGATCTCATATTTTCGATTCACTCCGGTTATTCATAGAACACATTTCACAACACATATTTTTCCAAAGCAGCTTCATAAAAGAAATGATCGAGCCAAAAGTGACAGTGGCAAGATAAAGTATGGCGCTTGCAACATCAATGTCATAGGGTTAATTCCCAAGGAATGCAAAAACTGACCCTAAATGTGAAATTTAAAAAGAAGAAATTGATGGATATGGATACATGGAATTACCAGTGATGCTTTGAGCATGAACAGTTAAAGGAATAGTTCACCCAAAAATGAAAAGTTTCTGAAAATACAGGTGTGCCTCAAAAAATTATAATGTCGTGGAAAACTTCGTTTATTTCAGTAATTCAACTCAAATTGTGAAACTTGTGTATTAAATAAATTAAATGCACACAGACTGAAGTAGTTTAAGTCTTTGGTTCTTTTAATTGTGATGATTTTGGCTCACATTTAACAAAAACCCACCAATTCACTATCTCAACAAATTAGAATATGGTGACATGCCAATCAGCTAATCAACTCAAAACACCTGCTGCCAGCAAACTCACCAGACCTGAACCGGTATTGTTGAGAGGAAAATGAGAAACAAGAGACCAAAAAATGCAGATGAGCTGAAGGCCACTGTCAAAGAAACCTGGGCTTCCATACCACCTCAGCAGTGCCACAAACTGATCACCTCCATGCCACGCCGAATTGAGGCAGTAATTAAAGCAAAAGGAGCCCCTACCAAGTATTGAGTACATGTACAGTAAATGAACATACTTTCCAGAAGGCCAACAATTCACTAAAAATGTTTTTTTATTGGTCTTATGAAGTATTCTAATTTGTTGAGATAGTGAATTGGTGGGTTTTTGTTAAATGTGAGCCAAAATCATCACAATTAAAAGAACCAAAGACGTAAACTACTTCAGTCTGTGTGCATTGAATTTATTTAATACACGAGTTTCACAATTTGAGTTGAATTACTGAAATAAATGAACTTTTCCACGACATTCTAATTTATTGAGATGCACCTGTATACTACCCTCAGGCCACTGAAGATGTAGATGAGTTTTTGTCATCACAAAAGATTTGGAGAAATGTAGCATCACATCACTTGCTCACCAAAATATCCTCTGCAGTGAATGGGTGCCGTCAGAATGAGAGTCCAAACAGCTGATAAAAACATCACAATAATAATGCACCAATAAGTCCATAATAACGCTTCCTCCAGTGGAAAAAGTCCATCCCCTGTTGTCCTCTCACATCTAAATCCACCGATATATTTTAGCACGGTTTTGGATTGTTTTCGCTTGTAAACAGTGCATTGATCTGTGCATATTTCTCTCCTGATTCAGACAAGATGACTTGTTCACTGGAAAACGCAATATTATGGATAGAGGCTTCATATTTTAGCTGGAAGCAACGGTTTGAAGATTAAAATGTCTTGATGTATTTGTTTCTTACAAACATACAGCTTTTCGCTTCACAACACATTAATTGATAGAGTCATGTGGATTATCGTGATGTTTTTATCAGCTGTTTGGACTAAATTTCTCCAAATCTGTTCTGATGAAGAAACAAACTAATCTACATCTTGGATGGCCAACTTTGGGTGAACTGTTCCTTTAAGCTTCTTGGTGCAAATGGCTTTAATGCAGTCAGTCTGAAGAGAATATAAACATACATGACAAATGTGAAAATATTGGAGTTCTGGTTCTGGGATTTTTGCTCACAGTTCTTGTGATCATTTTGACCCCACGGGGTGAGATCTTGCGTGGAGCCCCAGATCGAGGGAGATTATCAGTGGTCTTGTATGTCTTCCATTTTCTAATAATTGCTCCCACAGTTGATTTCTTCACACCAAGCTGCTTACCTATTGCAGATTCAGTCTTCCCAGCCTGGTGCAGGTCTACAATTTTGTTTCTGGTGTCCTTTGACAGCTCTTTGGTCTTGGCCATGGTGGAGTTTGGAGTGTGACTGTTTGAGGTTGTGGACAGATGTCTTTTATACTGATAACGAGTTCAAACAGATAATTAATGAAGAACTCACTATTTGTATAGAGTCTATTAATTAATAGACTCTATACAAATAGTGAGTTCTTTACACAAACACACGCACTGAGGTCAGATGAAGGCCAGGGTTTTGTCTGTTCCAGTATTGTATCACTGATTGAGTTAATTTCTCAATGCATCAACATTCAGTGTCATTAATGGTGCAGTAGAAATGCTGTAACATCAATCCTCATGCAACAGGTGCCGGATGCAGCTACAGCTGGGTCTCCCCTCACAGATCACGCACATTATTATTGTAGCATTTGAAGGCTGCACTATATTGATATTCCTCAGACATTCTGGTTTCTACAGCCTTTATCTTAAGTATTTAACTTGCGCAATTATTGCTCAGTGTTCAGACTCCATTCAGATTTTGATTTGTAGATAAAGTTTTGACTTGCATTAATAGAATATTCACCATTTCAATCTAGATGTATTTGCATACTGATTGGTCTTTTCTTTATTGTATCTGTTTAAGCATCTGTAGCTATTTGAAGATGCTGATTTCATTTTCCAGCAGGATTTGGCACCTGCCCACACTGCCTACCCCATAGAGAATCTATGGCCACTGTCAAAGAAACCTGGGCTTCCATACCACCTCAGCAGTGCCACAAACTGATCACCTCCATGCCACGCCGAATTGAGGCAGTAATTAAAGCAAAAGGAGCCCCTACCAAGTATTGAGTACATGTACAGTAAATGAACATACTTTTCAGAAGGCCAACAATTCACTAAAAATGTTTTTTTATTGGTCTTATGAAGTATTCTAATTTGTTGAGATAGTGAATTGGTGGGTTTTTGTTAAATGTGAGCCAAAATCATCACAATTAAAAGAACCAAAGACTTAAACTACTTCAGTCTGTGTGCATTGAATTTATTTAATACACGAGTTTCACAATTTGAGTTGAATTACTGAAATAAATGAACTTTTCCACGACATTCTAATTTATTGAGATGCACCTGTATATATAAAATTCCGAATCTTTGAAACATGCGTTGTATGCCTTGAAAGTGAAACCTAAAAAACAGCGTGCAAAAGAAAGCGATTGCAGGCTTTCTCGAGCTTCAGCAAATGCACTCGATCACAGATTGCACGCTTCCCAGCCTAAACAACCCACCACTTGAAATGTAAATAAGATTTTGGCAATATTGCCCATCTAAATCATTCATCCCACACTATCAACAGGCACGTCATTTAGGCTTACACTTCTTGTACTTCGTTTGGGCACTGTGGCCTCAAAGCTTACCCCTCGCCTACTCTGGCTCGATTGCTATTCCTGAGACAAAACATGCCCTTCTCATTACCCTACGGACAAAGAAATGTAGAAATAAATAAATGCGAAAATAAATAAATGCAGAAATAAATAAATGTAGAAATAAATACATAAATGTGAAAATAAATGAAAGTGGAAATAAATAAATAAATGTAGAAATAAATAAAAGAAAAAAATAGATAAATAAGGAAATAAAATTATAAATAATTATTTATATTTGCTTTTTTTACATTTCTTTGTACATTTCTTTATATATTTATTTATTTCTAATTATGGCAGGATTGGCATTCCATAGTTTATAGCCTGCCGAGCGTTCACCTGCACGTCAGCGTCTGCTCGCGCCCAACGCGTCCTTTCTCCTCTACCAAAGGATTATGCTTGATATTGATGCATTTGCTGAAATTTTCAGCATGTGTGAATATATATTTACAGCTCGTGTTTGCTTCTCTTGATGCAGATTATATCAAGTAACTAGAGTAAAATGGATCTGTCTGATTCAGGATGAGTTTCATGCCAGAAAGTTTCATGCTAAAAATAAATAAATAAAAATCCAAAAGTACAATGTGGGTGTCTGTGCACCTCACTATGTGGGATGTAGTAGGCTAGGCTGTGTAAGAGGATAGTTTCACCGAGATGAATTAAAGGGATAGTTCACTAAAAATGAAAGTCATCATTCATTCAGCCTGGTTGTTTTCCTACAGCAGCAGTGAATCTGTTCTATATCCACATTAGTTTGCAATGCAGAATAAGCTTTTTTTTCTGTAGGCCTAAATCCACGATACTTCTGATTCCTTAGCCGCAGTTAAATAACTAGAAGAATAACAGAGTGCTGTAATCTGTAAAACTATTTGCCCTGCTAACCAGTCTGTTTATGATTAAGACATCATCATGCAGCATAACTGACTGTTTTTGTACAGCTAAAATAACTGGAAGCAAATTACACCGGAAGTCATTCAAGCTACAAATAGATTAAATTTAAATTTCTATACAAGTAGATCTAAGTCCGCTCTTAGATTAAAAATAAAAGGAGAAGAAACTGCACAAACTTCATTGGTTCTTGAATGTAGCATGAAATTTATATATATATATATATATATTCTCTCTCTTGATTTTGAAAGCTGATGGAGGGGTTTCTCAGTGAATAATGACTTAAATTTTGGTCTGTTTCTCACAAAATATTATTCAAAGGCATAAAATATAGTGTACCAGTCACATATGTTTATGGCGTTTTATAGATTGCTTGACAACAAATGGTCACTGTGTACATCAGTTGCATATAAAATAGCAGCCTGAACATTTTGCAAAACATCTCCTTTTATGTTCTACAGAAAAATGAAAGTCAGAAAGACTTGTAAATGATCACAAATGCTTAATTTTTGATGAACTATTATTCCTTTAAAGACCAAAGCTAGGCATTTACAGTAGTGTGTACTTGTGCATTACAAACTCTTGATTCTTGTCTATGTTTTGTTATTAAATATTCAGTGAGTTTATATATTATCTCAATTGTCTTTATATCATCATAAAACTCTGCTTGCACCAGGAGAATGCACAAATATTGGGACAGGACCTACATTACCTACCAAAATACTCCTTTGGTGTCCAGCTCACTACAGTTATTTTAGTCACAGATGGACGCTCTAAAAAACTGAACTCTTTTCAGAAGGTCCATATGCATTTTTACACTGGCACAACAGTCCATTTCACACAATTTTGATTAACCCATCGTTTTTAATTTTCAGATGTCTAGATCAGTTTATCTGATCATTTTATTCAGACACAGACCCTGTTTTGTGTAGAGGAGACCAAAGCAGCATACATTCAGACAAGAGTCAACAATATTATGAAGGTAAAATGTAACCTAAAAGTTCAACTGTATTCTCAGGACAATATCTGGTCAGGGCAAGTTGTCACATGCAATTTTTCACAATTTATTAATTGCAATGTTTTTTATTTATTTATTTGAAAACCTTGTGTGCTGTTTCATGAATTTTGTTTCAGTATTGTTTTTACTGTTTAAATTGAGCTTTAAAGCCGATAATAGGCTGTTTAATGTCAGATTTCATTGTAACAACTTACCCCATACAGTGTGACAATATTCCCCAGACATAGGGATTAATGTGTGTTAAATTAACTATATATTTCCCCTCTGTCTTACCACGTTAGAAATGTTCACTGATAAAAATGATCATATTTTACTAGCTCCTGTGGTGAACTAATATTTACCCATGTGGCTGCTTGGCACATTCTCTCATGCGTAACAAATGTTCACACAAGAATAGTATCAAGGTGTTGTATATATATATATACATATCTATATATTATATTATATATATATTTCTTGCTCAATTTCTATCTGCCTCACCGCACACATGTATCATGCTGCCATAACATATTTCTCGTAATGCCACGTTAAATATAAATAAACAAATAAATGTAATAAAAATAGTTTTTTTCTCTCTCTCACTGGTGGTTTTCACTGTCCATTAACATGGTTGGGGATTTCTGACATTTAAATAGCTCTTGGGTTTAAAAAGTGTTTGATGCACATTTTCAACATAAAATGATATGAGAACGGACTTAACGAGCAGCTGCTCTGGATTTACCTTAAAAAAAACAGTCCATTTGACTTGAATTCACACTTTTCTCCGCAGTCACCTGTTGAGAAGGTGCAAATTGCATAAATGATTTCAAGCTGAGATCCTAACGCACACGCGCGCGCGCTCAATGTGTCTTTAGTGTGGAGTTTTTCCATCTGTGTGTGCGCTTTGGTGACGCGCGCGTGTTTTTTTCTCAGGCTGGCACACTCTGAAGTCTGCCAGCGGACGCTTGCGGTGGCATACCGTGACAGTGCAGCTTTGCCGAAACGGAGCCAAATGAGAGTCGAGCCCATCCATCCATGCGTTGCCGGGGAAACATATGGGCACGTTCGCGCTCGGACCTGTTGTTTGCAGGATCATCAAGCTCAGCGTTTCGGCAAAGCTACGGGAATAAGTGAGTTTTTCCTGGATTGGATCACGTTTGGAGCATCAGTCGTGCGCTGCGCGTCTCCGCCACTCATCAGATGATGCTGCTGCGTGTTCACGGGTCCTCCTCCGGTACCACCGGCATTACTCACGCACCGGCGGAGTGAGAACAGCTGAAGATGATACTCAGATGAACAGGTCGGGGAAACTTTTTCTGGAAGATGTTCAAGGCAGTTTGGATATCTGATGGCCACGGCGATGAGTTTGTTTAAACGCAGTGGAGAAGGAAATTTAACAGGTGCGTAATTATCACTCGAGCATGAATTTCAGTGGCTTCTGGCGTCTTCTCCAGTTCAGAAGCTCTTTGGAGATCACGCGGGGAGCACGCTAGTTGATGGCACTGCGCGCCGGGAGGACTTTGTTGTGGTTCGGGCAGGTTTTGCGCAGAGTTTCGCGGCTGCAGGGCTTGTGGTCCCGGCGCTCCAGCAGTCTGCTGTGTCTCTCCACCAGCCAGGACCACAATCAAGGGACCTGTTACAACCGCAACCGGTGTCCGAAGACGCATCAGCAGCAGCACTGCTCCTATCCGCCCTTTCCAGACTGCTGCTGCGCCTTCCCGGGGGATAAGAGGGGACATGAACCCCTCAGCCGCCGGTTCCTGGTGGCCATGAAGAGGCAGAACGTGCGGACGCTGTCCCTGATCGTCTGCACGTTCACCTATCTGCTGGTCGGGGCCGCGGTGTTTGACGCGCTCGAGTCGGACTTCGAGATGCGGGAGAAGGAGCAGCTGGAGGCATGACAGTTCATATGAGGACATGAAAGGTGCTGGAGTGGCTCAGTAATCTCTCTTTCACACAAACACACGCACTGAGGTCAGATGAAGGCCAGGGTTTTGTCTGTTCCAGTATTGTATCACTGATTGAGTTAATTTCTCAATGCATCAACATTCAGTGTCATTAATGGTGCAGTAGAAATGCAGTAACATCAATCCTCATGCAACAGGTGCCGGATGCAGCTACAGCTGGGTCTCCCCTCACAGATCACGCACATTATTATTGTAGCATTTGAAGGCTGCACTATATTGATATTCCTCAGACATTCTGGTTTCTACAGCCTTTATCTTAAGTATTTAACTTGCGCAATTATTGCTCAGTGTTCAGACTCCATTCAGATTTTGATTTGTAGATAAAGTTTTGACTTGCATTAATAGAATATTCACCATTTCAATCTAGATGTATTTGCATACTGATTGGTCTTTTCTTTATTGTATCTGTTTAAGCATCTGTAGCTATCTATTGTGTCATGACAACAGCAAAGCAGCATTTCATTTAGAACCAAAGACTAAAAACACGCCTAAAACTTCAGCACTATTTTCGTGCTGCTTTGCAAGAATTACATTTCCTTCAGGAAATGCAAACCTAGTCTAGAAATGCACTCTGCAGCACTAAATATTCTCTCTTATTCTGTTTCTCTCTCTCTCTCTCTGCTGCACACGCTCAGGTTCTGGTTTCCTTTCACAGGTTGAACCTGTTGCTTTTATAATCAGTGCTGGTCTTTCATAGGCCTCGTTTTGAATACACACTAATTTGACTGCTGCTTCATTCCTGTAATGCAGCACCTTTCAAATTCTTTTCTGTTCAATGAAAAGTGTAAATGTTAATACATTAACTAACTAATGGAACCTTATTGTAAAGTGTTACCCATGTTTTAAAATTCTAAGATTCAGTTTCTGTCATTTTATCAAACAGGATAGAGTGAGAAACCAGTGAAGAGCACAAAACATCAAATAATTCTATTCAGTGATGATGTCACTTCCCATTTCTTGGAGGATGATCATAACAAGTGGATGACTGTGCAAAAACATCAGAATGACTGACTCTAGACATCCTCATTATCTCATCTCTGTTTCATCGCATTGCTGAGAAGGAAAATATTGTGTGTGTGTGTGTGTGTGTGTGAAGCCACACCTCAGCAGACAATAGCAGACAGGGACAATACTGCAGTGCACTGCATGTGTGTGTGTGTGTGTGTGTGTGTGTGTGTGTGTGTGTGTGTGTTTACACTACTGCAGTATCGCTCAAACCATCCTAGATCTGATGATGAGTATATAAGTAGTTCAGTTTGAAGTGCAAACTTAAGTTTCCCTACCACCTGTTATGTATTTGAGATGAATTCTCGTTTTGTAATGAAATAAATATGGATAAAATAAATAGGGGTTTTAATTGCATATACAATAAGGCTGGTCAAAAATAAAAGGATTTACTAGATTAATACAGTTTTAGAGTTTGTTTTTACAGCCTGAATAGGTTTATTCGGTTTAACTGAGATTGGCATTATTTTTGTTTTTATATGGACAATCAGACGTCTCCCTTCATAATGTAAAACATGTACTCTATTTGTACACTCTCAAAAAAAAAAAGGTACAGAAGCTGTCACTGGGGCAGAATCTTTTCAAAAGGTACAAATGTGTACATTTAAAGTGCTTATATACATCCTTTAGGGTAAATTAGGTACAAAAGTATACCTTTTTTTCATCTAATCAATTCCTGGTTAATAAAATCCTATTTTCTTTCAGAATAACCTGTTTCACACAAAAATATGCCCAATTATGAAAGTAAAATGGGTTAAAAACTGCATTTTTGTGTTAACTTTATGATTTCTGAAACTTTAGCATAAACTATCTTATGAATTCTATTTGGAAGTGTCAAGAAACATCAACGTATATTAAATGCCAAATCATGCACGTTTAAAGCTAATTCTTCCTGATTCACCAGTTGTTTCTCTTTTTTGACATGTATAACAAGTTTTTGATTGTGGTTTATTTAGCACAGCGCTTTATTTGAGAATAATTCTGCCTGAATTGCTTTTTAATTCCTAAACAATCAGTAATTCAGCGGGTGAGATGTCAGGGTCAGCTGGCTTAGATGGATGCTGTATAATTGTATTCAGTTCAGTACAATGAATTGAATTGAGCTGGCACATTCAGTCTGTCAATGCTGAATGTATCTGCACTGAAATAGAGAATTGTGGCCTGTATTTGAAGTGATCTCTTGAGTTTGGATTTTGAAATGGAACTGGCTCGATCCTCAAGTGACCAGGTGGCTCAGCTTGGCACGTAAACACGTACATTAGCAATGTAAAGTTTTAGCATGAATGCAGTTCGCCTCTTTCCAATCCGATAGAACATTAGAGCAAACACTCAAGTTGGGAGACAAGAATGGGCGATATTTAAATCTTTAATATAATATCAAATTCATTATATTATTTTTTACAAGTTAGTTTCAAGATTTCAGTTTATATTTAAATGAAATTCTCTTCAAAACAAGCACAAAACTTTAACTAAATCCAATGTTATTTTGCTTTGTCTGTGAATTACAGTAGTGGAAACTCAAAAAATTGGGTCCAAAAGTCATATTTTTCTTTTATGTTTATTTACTTTTTAACCTATGATGTATTTCATAGTATGTATTTTTTATATTTATTTTATTTCATGATAAATCATTTTTATATTTTATATGCTTTTTTAACAAATGATGTATTTCATAATATATTATTTTATATTTTTTTACTTTTTAACATCTGATATATATTTTGATATTTATTTTTATTGTTTTTATACTTTCTAACATTTAATGTATTTCATAATATTCTATTTTAAGCTTCACCCTGATCCTTGTTTATTATTCACTGCTTTTTTTGATTTTGTAATTAACAGTTATAATTATTCAGACTGTTCATTTATTAAGGTTTATTGATTTAACTGAAGTATTAGACTTTTATATTAATATTAATAAATAAGCGACATGTTTTTATAGGGTTAGGAAAATGTAATTTTATAAGTAACATTTAGAATTGTTCAGAGTGACAGTTTATTTAAGTTCAGTATTAAACTTTTATTTAAAATATATTTGATGTGTTTTTATAGGGTTAGGAAAATTATATCGATATAATATATAGAAGACATAGAAAAAGAGTTTAAAAATGTCACTGAAAATTAATTTTAGGGTACAAATATTACCCCTTCTTATTTTAGGCCTACTCAAAATATTACCCGAAAGTCATACAATATTTCTTTATCTTGAAAAATAAAAATCATTACCTGAAATAATGCATCCATAAGCAACAGTTCACACACTTGTTGATCTATCTATCTATGATTTTTTTTGAGCACAGTACGAGTGTTTTTAATAATTAACAGATGTATTAGTTTTGATGCGGTAGTGTGTATATGGGGGGTGGAAATGTCAGAGTAGCCTGGAGCCTTGGTTTCCGTGGAGACACTGTGTGTCTTGGTCATGTGTGCGGCGCTAACTCTGCATCGAGCAGATTGCACGGGGAGCTGGTTCCACTTGCCGTGATTAATTGCTCGGAATGTTTCCACCTTTCCGCAGAGGCTGAATGCGTCTGAGTTTGTCCATGCAGCATGTGCTGTTCCGTATAGAGGCGGCCCTCCGCTGGTTATCACGCTTTACCCATGATGCACTGCACTGAGTTTGGAGAGCTGGAAAGAGCCAACCTTGGGGCAGTGGAAAAGACGCTTCTGTTTGTTTGCAATCTGTATTTAAAGTAAAGAACCACCCAAACTAAAGCTGTTTGAACTTGAAGCAAATACTTTTTGAAATTTCAAAATAATTATTTGTTATTTTACTCTAAGAGTTTTGCTTTGTTGGCAGCGGTGTGATGAATAAATGCAGACAGCCACATTTCTAGCCCAACCATGGCAGCCAATGTTAATTTTACATTAACTTGTGTTATTTTTATTTACTTTTTAACATTTGCTTTTTTAATTTTAATTTTTTATATTTATTTCATTCATTATTTTATTATTGCTATTTACTTTTTACATTTGATGTGTTTCATAATATTTATTTATTTATACTTGTTAGCATTTGATGAATATTATATTTTATATTTATTTATCTATTTTTATTATTTTTATACTTTTTAACATTTAATGTAGGCCTGCTACATACACGGAACAAAATTATAAACGCAACACTTTTGTTTTTGCCCCCATTTTTCATGAGCTGAACTCAAAGATCTAAGACTTTTTCTATGTACACAAAAGGCTTATTTCTCTCAAATATTGTTCACAAATCTGTCTAAATCTGTGTTAGTGAGCACTTCTCCTTTGCCGAGATAATCCATCCACTTCACAGGTGTGGCATATCAAGATGCTGATTAGACAGCATGATTATTGCACAGATGTGCCTTAGGCTGGCCACAATAAAAGGCCACTCTATAATGTGCAGTTTTATGACACAGATGCCGCAAGTTTTGAGGGAGCGTGCAATTGGCATGCTGACTGCAGGAATGTCCACCAGAGCTGTTGCCCTCAGCCTGATCCTTGTGCATTGTTTACAACTTCTTATTTGATTTTACAAGTAACGGTTATAATTGTTCAGATGGACAATTTAAGTTAATTGATTTAATTGAAGTATTAGACATAAATATAAATAAATAAGTCAGCTGCTGTGTGTTTCTTTAAAAAAAAAATAGGATTAGAAAAATATTCCATAATAAAGATATGAAAAATGCCCCTGAAAACCAATTCTAGGGGGCAATTCTGAAGTTAATATCTCATCCTCTATATCTTGTGTCCACTTACCTGTCTTACAGCAAATCAGTTAGAACGTTAGCGAACTTTACATCAACAAATTAATATTCATGATGATAAGAGGTTTAATGTGTCCTCCCACACTTTTCAGATCAATCCTACGCTCCTGATTGTGTCTATCCTGGTACTATCATGAGTTTGGTACAGGATCTGTTTGACAGACAAACCTGTTTGAGAACAGTCATGATTCCTTTTGGTGACATCATTGGCACAGACATTATCCATTTCACATTCTCAAACTATTCAAGGCTCCATCTGGCTGTCCATAAACACAAGAACGTGCCGTGTGTGATCAGCCACTCAGGCAGATCAAGAGTTCTAGATCTCTAGAGCGTATGGAAAATGTAGCAATTAACATTCACATCACAAGCGTTCTCGTTCCATAAAGCACAAATGCTTGATTGCACAAAATGTAAAGTTTGCAGCAAGCAGCAGCATCTTGGATCAACAGCAGTGGCTTTCATCAGCGTGTTACTGTGGAAGCATTAGACCGCTCACACTCCTTCTCTCTGCTGCTATTTTTAGCTCCAGCTCTACAAGCTCACAGTCACACTCAGTTGCTTATCCAATAAAGCTAAATCAATTTTCCACTAATTTCCAACATGCTCTGCGTATCTATAACTCATATAGACTATATAATCTGATGGAAGATCCTTATAGCAACCAAAATAAGATCTAAAAAACATGATAAAAGCATCTGTCTGTCTGTCTGTCTGTCTGTCTCTCTCTATCTATCTATCTATCTATCTATCTATCTATCTATCTATCTATCTATCTATCTATCTATCTATCTATAAAACGTACCCTGTATGTGAACATGTACCATGGCAATACTATGTATTTATTTAGGCATGTACCATGGCAATACTATGTACTATGTACAGTAAAACTATGCATGTATTTATATATATTTACTTACCACAGTAATACTATGCATTTATTTAGGCATATACCATGGTAATACTGTTTGATTTTTTAAAATGTATTTATGCATGTACCACTTATTCATTCATTCATTCATTCATTTAAGCATGTATCATGGTAATACTATTGATTTATTTATGCATGATGGCATATTAAATTACTCTGGCAGTATCATGATACAGCTATGGTTATACTATGGTACATCAAGATATGCCATGGTACTAAAATTTATTAGTTTTTTTCTTCCAGTTATACCAGTTGTGCCATCATGGTACATGTCCAAAAAAAAAATGTTTGTACTGTTTTTAAAATAGGTTTCACACATTTTTATGTACCATGGTAATACCATGTTTTTTGGGGTGTTGTATCATAGCAATGCCATCACTTTTCTATACAGTGGTGTGAAAAGATTTTTGCCCCCTTCCTGTTTTTAAAATGTTTTGCATATTTGTCACACTTAAAAGATTCAGATCATCAAACACATTTTAATATTACACAAAGATAATGCAAATAAATGCAAAATGCAGATTTTAAATGATGGTTTCTTTTATTAATGGAAAAAAGCTGTCCAAACCTGCCTGGCCCTACGTGAAAAAGTAATTGCCCCCTAAATCTAATAACTGGTTGTGCCACGCTTTGCAGTAACAGCTGCAATCAAGTGTTTGCGATAACTGGCAATGAGTCTTTCATATCGCTGTGGAGAAATTTTGGCCCACTCTTCTTTGAAGAATTGTTTTAATTCAGCCACATTGGAGGGTTTTCGAGCATGAATGGACTGTTTAAGCATCTCAATCGGATTTAAGTCCGGACTTTGATTTGGCCACTCCAAAACCTTAATTTAGTTTTTCTTGAGCCATTCAGAGGTGGACTTGCTGGTGTGTTTGGAATCATTGTCCTGCTGCATAACCCAAGTGCGCTTGAGCTTGAGGTCACAAACTGATGGCCGGACATTCTCCTTCAGGATTTTCTGATAGAGTTCAGAATTCATGGTTCCGTCAATTACGACAAGTCGTCCAGATCCTGAAGTTGCAAAGCAGCCCCAGATCATCACACTACCACCACGTTTGACTGTGTTCTTTCAAGATTTAACAGGAGGGGGCAATTGATTTTTCACGTAGGGCCACCTAGGTTTGGACAGCTTTTTCCCTTAATAAATGAAAACATAATTTAAAAACTGCATTTTGTATTTACTTGCATTATCTTTGCGTAATAATACAATTTGTTTGATGATCTGAATCTTTTAAGTGTGACAAATATGTAAAAAATTTAAAAAACAGGAAGGGGGCAAAAACCTTTTCACACCACTGTATGTGGTATTTCTGGAATTGTGTACATGTGGTCTATCTCTCTCTCTCTCTATGCATAACTTGTAGCACTGCTTTGAGCACAGGGGATGATTTGACCTTGTCTCTTTTTTTTCATCCAGTGACTCGGATCATCTTCCCGTTCACGGAGAATTGCGGAGATGGGAATTCAGCTCAGTCAGTTTTCTAGATGAATTTCAAACAGTTTTACACTGCTTTTTTCCACAATGCCTTCTCTACTGCGCAACGGTAGCTGCATGGCACTCGGCCATTTTTATGAGTGATCTGTTTTTCAATTAAGTTCAGCCGGCTTGCCGTTGAGGTCTCTCTCTGCTGACTAAACATGCGGTTACAATGCTTTTGTCAAGGGGAAATGGATGGCACTCTTAAAAGGGTGTTTTTATATTGTAGTACATTTTTATTTATGGGGGTTTTAACAGGTCAGAGTTATATGCTGTGCACTGTTGTTTTCACACACCGGACAGGTGCTGCACTTCACTGACGGGTCAAACTAATGAATGAATACAATAAAATTGCAAAATTATAAGTTATTGCACTCTCTTATCATATTAAAATAAGCCACAAATATGCATCATAGTGACCTTACAGTGTAACAAATGAATCTAGGTGAGAACTGATTTAGCAGAATTTGGTTGTTTAAATCATGGCTGTAGCGAATCAGCTCATGGGGAAATATGAATAATTAATCATAACTAGTTATAATTAATTATAAATATTTAGATCATGAGCTGATTCGCTACAGATTGGTGGAGAGAATGCGGGCATGATAAAACGATGGTTATGAGCCTAAACACTGTCAACCTAAAAGTGTGTGCGTGACTTGAGATATGCTGTTGTGTCCCTATTTGCTGGCTTGGATTTACGTAACTTCTTATACATGCGCACACCAATTTCTGATCAAAATCAGATAAAACTATAGCTTGAATGTGCCTTCCTACAAGTAGTAGAAGTTTTCAGTGCTGTAATGTGTTTAAATCGTACGATAAGAAACTAACCTGATTTTAGCGAAGAAATCCTAAATTCTGTTGTTAGTAGAGGGTACGCCTTTTTCTGACGGATAAATCTCAGATTAGCAGCCCATATAAATGGTACCAGAATAAATCGGTCTGATCTTGGGCGAAGAAATCCCCTTTTTCAGCACTGTGTAGGTGATCTGAGCTATGCTCCTCATTTCACTGATTTAAGGCCTTATTATGTGTTACGTATCATTGTATTTCATTTTGACTCGCTCATGTGAAACATTTACGTAAAATTAATGGTTTATTCTAGCGTAGCTAACTACGAATCCACCATTGCCTGTGAAGTGAATGTGCTGTTTTGATTAGTGAATGAATTTGTATGGGACATGTCATAACTGACTGTTATGCCCCGCATGAGTTTCCCATGCATGCTCACTGCAGTGCAAGTTCTGCTTCCCTTGCACCTGATGTGAGTTTGCATTGGTCTCCTAGCAACACGTGACCCCGGAAGTGTGAGCAGACTCTTCCGGTTAATCTGACAACAGCCCCACTTCACAGACCTGTGTGTAAACAAAGAACTGCGTGTAGCCAACGCTAACTCGTTAACCCCCGCACAGGCATTTAAGCTAAGCCCTTTACCTCTACTGCTAGCTGTTAGCATCTGACTAACACTTAGATAGGTGTGTAAAGTGTAACTTTCAAACCTCTCTCTCTCTCTCTCCCCGTCACTCCTGGTTTCACTTCCTGTTGATGCCATCACCTCCTCTTTGGTTTCAGTTCGGCCGGTTTTACTTGTGTTATTGTTTATTTTTTGTTTTGACTTTATTCTACCTCTCTTTAATTTTATTGCATTTATTTACATTTGTTTAGCATGAATGTACCAATTCAGCTAAATTGATTTTTATTAAATTTGAGATTTAATTAAATCAATTTGTTTATTTACTTCCCCTTTTAGTTTCCTACAGCTATTAGGAGGATTTTTTTGTTTGTTTTGTTTTACGTTTACCTTATTTTAGTTATTTTACCATCACCATCTATGCTTTTTGTATAGGATTACAGTAGTTCTAGCAACTGTTGTATCCCTGCTAGCTGAGTGCAGCATCACCCACAAGTGACACCTGCTTAGCCATATCTCTTAGCCAAAAAAACTAAACAGATTAAATCTTCCTTCCTTTTTTTTGATTTCATCTTATTTTATTTCAGTTTTGTCATAGTGACCAAACCCGTGAACCATCAGTGATTCGAGTAATAGTTTGACCACATGTATAGCCACATCTGACCACATCAGCTGACCCCTGCTTACAGCCCCCTCAACAAATACAGTAGTTCTAGCAACTGTTGTATCCCTGCTAGCTGAGTGCAGCATCACCCACAAGTGACACCTGCTTAGCCATATCTCTTAGCCAAAAAAACTAAACAGATTAAATCTTCCTTCCTTTTTTTTGATTTCATCTTATTTTATTTCAGTTTTGTCATAGTGACCAAACCCGTGAACTATCAGTGCTTTGAGTAATAGTTTGACCACATGTATAGTTCGGTCATCAGCTGACCCCTGCTTACAGCCCCCTCAACAAAGTTACTCAAACTCTCTCTTTGTGTTCACGAACACAAAAACATAGCACCCTACCTCACTAGCTGCCCCTCACCAGCTATTCATACCTTACATGGCCTACACAG
>NW_015505686.1:208476-211366 GCF_001515645.1 Sinocyclocheilus grahami
GTACTGAGAAGGACAAACTTCTGACTCCTTGCCTGACGCAACACAGCATCAGACCCCTCCAAGGGAGGAGCATCCCTAGTCTACACCCCAGAAGCAGCCAGACAACGTTGAATGAAGCAACGGGCACACATGCCCAACTGCGAACCCTTTACCAACACAACTCAGGCAAACTCAAGTCGGTGCCGCCACAAGAGCAAAGCAACACTGCAAACATCAGATTTCTAGTGAAGTTCGGTCAAAACAGAGGGCTAATAACCACCTGCTGCTCTCCTGCCATCATCACTAGGATGACAGGTGACACAGCCTCGACACCTGCTGCATAAGCTCGAGGACCCACACCTTGCTACAGCCTACATCACCACAGCGCACCACCTGACAGCATCCACCACAGCACCACAACCACTCCTGGAGGCACCAACAGCCAGAGAGCCACCACTGTCTCCCAGCCGTGAGTGGCAGGTGTGTGTTCGATTGTTCTGCACCTTTGACATCACTCGCTGTTGTCTATTGGATGGACAACAATGTTCGAAATGGGGGAATTTGTAGCGTCTGGACCAATCAAACACACAATATATATTTTGTTAGCTATATTTAACAAATACTCTGTAACACCCCTCAGTTAACAAGCCATATGAGGACCTATGGACCCTTCCCCCAATTAATTATAACTAGTTATGATTAATTATTCATATTTCCTTATGAGCTGATTCGCTACATGGCAGTTGAAAAAAATAAAATCACACAAATGAATTTAAATTATTTAAAATAGATATTAAAATAAAATAATATTATTTTAAATATTTTAAGTAAAAATAAATGTAATTATATTGGAAATACATTTAAATGTATTAAATTAATTTAAATATTTTGTAAATTAAAATATATTATAGAAATAGTTAAAAGACACGTTAATTCAATTCAAGTTTATTTGTATAGCGCTTTTCACGATACAAATCGTTGCAAAGCAACTTTACAGAAAATTTTGTTTCTACAATATTTAGTAGTAGATTATCAGTGGTAACTGTCAGTTAATGTATTTAATGTGGCAGAAATGTACGGAAAAATCTATTAAAGACATAATCAAACAGACGATGAACATTATTAATAGCAATTAGGGTAACACTTTACTTGAAGGGGTGTGCATAAGACTGACATGACACCTTCATTATCATGACATGACACATGTCATGAATATGAAGGAGGTTTTATGCATGTTTATGACAACTGTCATTAAGTGTCATTCGCTCAGTTATGTCATTTTTAATGCAAATATGACATTATTTGACCTTACCCTAACCTAACCCTACCCCTACCCTTACCCCTAACCATAGCCCATAACAAAGACATCTCAAACAATGTCATCTTTGCATTAAAAATTACATAACTGAGCGAATGACACTTAATGACAGTTGTCATAAACATGCATAAAAAACCTTCATATTCATGACATGTGTCATGCTTTGATTATGTAGGTGTCATGTCATGATTATGAAGGTGTCAAGTCAGTCTTATGCACACCCCTTCAAGTAATGTGTAACCGCAATTAGTATATGATGCAACCAAACTTATAGCAAAATTTGGTAGTTCTGTATGTTGTTTCAGGGTTGGCATCATCTGAGGTCCTCTGAGGGGTTAGCATCATCTCTTCTCAGGTGTTCTGGATCCAGACTGAAGCTTGTGTAAATCCCGTGGCAAAAACAGAGAAACAAATAGAGACATAATTAGCGTAGCTGCTGTTCCAACCAAGCAAAATTGATTTGTTTAACCCAAGCTAAAGAATAATAATGCGCATTTGATCAGATATAACTGCAGTACAAGATTATGAGATGCATTATTTGAATGCTTAGCCAAAGAGATGTGTCTTTAATCTAGATTTAAACAGAGAGAGAGTGTCTTAACCCAGGAAGTCTATCAGGAAGGCTATTCCAGAGTTTGGGAGCCAAATGTGAAAAAGCTCTACCTGCTTTAGTGGACTTAAGCCTGTAAAATTGGGGTAATATGATCATATTTTCTTGATCTGGTAAGGACTCTAGCAGCTGCATTTTGGACTACCTGTAGATTGTTTATTGAAGATGCAGGACAACCACCTAGCAGTGGACACGAGTCCAGTCTAGAGGTCATGAATGCATGAACTAGATTTTCTGCATTAGAAACAGGTAACATGTTTCGTAGCTTGGCAATGTTTCTAAGATGGAAGAATGCTGTTTTTGTAACATGGGAAATATGATTTTCAAAAGACAAGTTGCTGTCTAATATAACACCCAGATTTTTGACTGTAGAGGAAGTAACAGTACATCCGTCTTGTTGCAAATTGTAATCCAAGAGATTCTGTGTACTGTTTTTTGGTCCAATAAGTAATATCGCTGTCTTATCTGAATTTAATAAGAGAAAATTATTGGTCATCCAATCTTTTACATTTTTAACACTCTGTTAGCTAAGATAATTTAGAAGTTTTTCATCTGGTCTCTGAGCTATATAGTTGAGTATCATCAGCATAGCAATGGAAACTAATTCCGTATTTTCTAATAATATTACCAAGGGGTAACGTATATTGAAAATAGCAGAGGACCTAGGACAGATCCTTGTGGCACTCCATACTTTACTGGTGATAATTGAGATGACTCTCCATTTAAATAAACAAAGTGGTAGCGATCGGACAGGTAGGATCTAAACCATCTTAAAGCCTGCCCTTGAATACCTGTATAGTTTTGTAATCGATCTATGAGTATGTCATGATCTATAGTGTTGAACGCAGCACTAAGATCAAGTAAAACTAGCAATGAGATGCAGCCTTGGTCTGACGCAAGAAGCAAGTCATTTGTAATTTTAACAAGTGCAGTTTCTGTGCTATGGTGGGGCCTGAAACCTGACAGAAATTCTTCATAGAGAT
>NW_015505686.1:211668-213524 GCF_001515645.1 Sinocyclocheilus grahami
TGTCAACTTATTTCGCAAGTATGGAGAACAGCGATAGATGGACGGACGCTGAAGTGCAGGCACTTGTAGCAAATGTAGCACTGCCAGTTGTTGTTGGAGATTCTTAGTCCTCCTTTCCGTTCTTTCAATCGCTTTACGTATACGTCGACATTCCATGTCCATTATTGTGAAACCCCGCGAGACACAACAAAAACACAGGTCCGATCACAGCGTCCTCCATCCTCCTGTTGTTAACGTAGTTCTTTGTTTCCGTTGTTGAATGCCGCACACAAATGACGTCGCTGTCGACCGGCTTATGTCACTTCTTAGTACACACTGTCGGTGCGAATGCAACCCTTTAAATGGTACTGAGAAATAGTTCGCGCAAAATCGTCCCAGTACTTTAGTACCGTACATTTAGTTCTGGAACTAAAGCAGTGCGAAAGGGCCTATTTAGTCTAGTTCATGTGTATTTATGAATTTATTAAAGAAATTGATTACTATAGGAAATAATGAATGATAAATGTCCAAAACACTTCCACTCTAAATGCATTTTATTTTAAATATTTTAAATAAATATTAATTTAATTTAAATATAATAATATATGAAATACATTCAAACCAATACAATTTTTAATGTGTTAATTTACAATAACTGAGTATAACTTTGAGTAAATTGTGTATTTAAATTGAGTATTAATTAAATTGAGTATTTAACCCAGAACATCACTTTCCATTTCATGTGTGTATGCTGCACAAAGAAACACTTTAAAAAATACTGTGCTGTTTCAACCCAACTTTGGGTCAAATATGGACTAACCCAACTTTTGGGTAACATTTTTTAATTACATTTTTAACCCAAAACTTGGGTTAGTCCATATTTGACCCAAAGTTGGGTTGAAACAACCCAGCATTTTTTAGAGTGAATGTTGCAGTGAATGCTGGGACACATGTCGGTATGAATAAAACATTTAGTTCTGGTCAGTGTTGGGTTATAACATTGTTTGAAGATTCTCATGGGAGCAGGTCAGCATGTAACTGTGCTGTATGTCTCTGTGTATACATCCTCTCTCTAACACACACACTCACATTCACACATGCATGTTCTTGAGGAACAAATTGCAAAATGCAGTGATATGTAGATTATTTGTGTGTCTGAGCAATATCGGATCAGGTCTGATAAATGGCATTATCTTATTCATAGTTGCAAATCAGGTGAGTATGGAGGAGATGTTTAAATCTGCAGAGATTCAGAGAAAGAGCTGTGCGTGTCTATCGTAGAGAAAGCATATCATCTCTCACTGGAAATCTCATTGTAAACACAAACCGCTGTTTGATTGACAGCTCTCAATACCCTTGACTATGGTTTTAATATTTCTCTATTTCTTTCACTCTCGCTTTTATTGCATATGAACGAGAAGGTCGTAAGATGTCAACAGACACACACACACATTCTGTGTGTGGCTATGATTTTATACTTTTGACATGAGAGAAATACCATAGTTTTTTTGTTAAAGTTAATGGGATAGTTCACAAAAAAATGAAAATTCTGTTATCATTTACTCACCCTCTACTTGTTCCAAACCAGTTTGAGTTTCTTTCTCCTGAAGATACACAACAGAAGATATTTTAAAGAATGTTGATAACCAAACAGTTGACGCTAGCCATTGACATCCATAGAAAAAATATACTTTAACATGGTAAAAAAAAGAAAAAATGGTAGTATCATGGTACTTTTTTTTGTAAGTGTGCAGTAATCCTATAGTGTTTTCTGGAACATGGTACCATGGTAATACTGTGGTATTTGGATGTGTACAATAGGCATTTGGGGGTATTTGACATGTAGTAATCCCATGTCTTTAGGCATTTACCATGGT
>NW_015505686.1:217400-221156 GCF_001515645.1 Sinocyclocheilus grahami
TTCGCACCGCCGGAACTGGGAGCGATTTTAGTACCGGACTGCCTTTTTCGAGAACCAAAATAGCTCCTACTCCGGAGCAGGGTCTAACCAGCACAACTGGTACTAATCGTGACGCAAGTAGACATTGATTGGTCAAACGCGTATGAAAACGGCCTCACCCGCCATGATTTAAAACGCCGTGTAAACATACTGCAAACATTGTGTCAACTTATTTCGCAAGTATGGAGAACAGCGACAGATGGACGGACGCTGAAGTGCAGGCACTTGTAGCAAATGTAGCACTGCCAGTTGTTGTTGGAGATTCTTAGTCCTCCTTTCCGTTCTTTCAATCGCTTTACGTATACGTCGACATTCCATGTCCATTATTGTGAAACCCCGCGAGACACAACAAAAACACAGGTCCGATCACAGCGTCCTCCATCCTCCTGTTGTTAACGTAGTTCTTTGTTTCCGTTGTTGAATGCCGCACACAAATGACGTCGCTGTCGACCGGCTTATGTCACTTCTTAGTACACACTGTCGGTGCGAATGCAACCCTTTAAATGGTACTGAGAAATAGTTCGCGCAAAATCGTCCCAGTACTTTAGTACCGTACATTTAGTTCTGGAACTAAAGCAGTGCGAAAGGGCCTATTTAGTCTAGTTCATGTGTATTTATGAATTTATTAAAGAAATTGATTACTATAGGAAATAATGAATGATAAATGTCCAAAACACTTCCACTCTAAATGCATTTTATTTTAAATATTTTAAATAAATATTAATTTAATTTAAATATAATAATATATGAAATACATTCAAACCAATACAATTTTTAATGTGTTAATTTACAATAACTGAGTATAACTTTGAGTAAATTGTGTATTTAAATTGAGTATTAATTAAATTGAGTATTTAACCCAGAACATCACTTTCCATTTCATGTGTGTATGCTGCACAAAGAAACACTTTAAAAAATACTGTGCTGTTTCAACCCAACTTTGGGTCAAATATGGACTAACCCAACTTTTGGGTAACATTTTTTAATTACATTTTTAACCCAAAACTTGGGTTAGTCCATATTTGACCCAAAGTTGGGTTGAAACAACCCAGCATTTTTTAGAGTGAATGTTGCAGTGAATGCTGGGACACATGTCGGTATGAATAAAACATTTAGTTCTGGTCAGTGTTGGGTTATAACATTGTTTGAAGATTCTCATGGGAGCAGGTCAGCATGTAACTGTGCTGTATGTCTCTGTGTATACATCCTCTCTCTAACACACACACTCACATTCACACATGCATGTTCTTGAGGAACAAATTGCAAAATGCAGTGATATGTAGATTATTTGTGTGTCTGAGCAATATCGGATCAGGTCTGATAAATGGCATTATCTTATTCATAGTTGCAAATCAGGTGAGTATGGAGGAGATGTTTAAATCTGCAGAGATTCAGAGAAAGAGCTGTGCGTGTCTATCGTAGAGAAAGCATATCATCTCTCACTGGAAATCTCATTGTAAACACAAACCGCTGTTTGATTGACAGCTCTCAATACCCTTGACTATGGTTTTAATATTTCTCTATTTCTTTCACTCTCGCTTTTATTGCATATGAACGAGAAGGTCGTAAGATGTCAACAGACACACACACACATTCTGTGTGTGGCTATGATTTTATACTTTTGACATGAGAGAAATACCATAGTTTTTTTGTTAAAGTTAATGGGATAGTTCACAAAAAAATGAAAATTCTGTTATCATTTACTCACCCTCTACTTGTTCCAAACCAGTTTGAGTTTCTTTCTCCTGAAGATACACAACAGAAGATATTTTAAAGAATGTTGATAACCAAACAGTTGACGCTAGCCATTGACATCCATAGAAAAAATATACTTTAACATGGTAAAAAAAAGAAAAAATGGTAGTATCATGGTACTTTTTTTTGTAAGTGTGCAGTAATCCTATAGTGTTTTCTGGAACATGGTACCATGGTAATACTGTGGTATTTGGATGTGTACAATAGGCATTTGGGGGTATTTGACATGTAGTAATCCCATGTCTTTAGGCATTTACCATGGTGATGACATGTTTTTAGGCATTTAATAGGGTTGTACATTTTTTATAAACATTGTACCATGGTAACAAGTTATGTTTTGGACATATATTGTGGCAAGCCCAAGGTACCATATTGATCTCACATTCAAATACCACGGTATTCCTTGTAGAACATTTAAATATGCAAAATGCAATAACATATATATTGACTTATTTTATTTATTAATATTTATCTCCAAAATGTCTCCAAAAGTAGATTTTGTCTTATTTGATTTACTTCTGTGGACAATTTTAGTTCTGTAAACACACACAAATGCATACAGTTCGCACATTTCTGCTACTCTTCACTTCTGGCATGCTCATTCTGTCACAGGTGGGAAAAGAAGATATTTAAAGCTCATTAGCAGTGTGTGTGTGTATGTATGTGTTTATCTGTATATTTGTGTATTTGTGCAGTTGGACTCAATCTGCTAAGTGAGAGGAAGATTTTAGAGGCGGTGTTGAGATTCATTTAGATAATGACACATTATCTTCTGCATTTTTCTCATTGTGATGTTCTATCTTTACCTTACGCTCTCATTGGGTCACACAAACAAGAATGCAGAATGTCTTCCATCCGTTTAAAGCATATCTGTCATCATATCATAACCGATTTGTTCGCTGCATCTTTGATCGATGCAAATGACTTCAAATGCATTCAGAAGACAAGTGCCCTGTCAGATCACTTGGCAAGATTAAAAAAGATTATTATAATGAGCTGTCTTTGTGATAAAACACTACATTTAATAAAAAAGAAGGCCTGGAATTAATTTACTGTACATTGTTGAGCATAATCAATTTTGGAGAGCTGAGAATAAATTAAACCGTGGATTTAATTACGGGCCATTTTCATAAAGGCTGCAATTTATTTCAAGTGATGAATGGCGGAAAATATAAAGTATATACATAATTTCTACATTCACTCACAAGAAATGAGGGGATGAGTGCTCAATTTGGTCACTGACTTAATTCCGAAAGACATCTGGGAAAAAGGGCAGCTTCATGTGAGATGAATTAATTCTGAATTAAACAAATCCACTTCTTCACACCGTGGGCCTTTTGAAGCGCAAAGTTTGACGTCTATCACTGTGGCCTTATAAAGTATTTGGGCACTTAAGCCACACATAAAAATATATGAGCATCACTGCATTACATAACTAAATATTAAACCAAGTGCCATTTATTTTAAAGTGTGTTTTAAATGATAGAATTGGAGACACATTCAGACATTTATAAGTGTGACTTATCTTGAAATACAGTGGGTACGGAAAGTATTCAGACCCCCTTAAATTTTTCACTCTTTGTTATATTGCAGCCATTTGCTAAAATCATTTAAGTTAATTTTTTTTCCTCATTAATGTACACACAGCACCCCATATTGACAGAAAAACACAGAATTGTTGACATTTTTGCAGATTTATTAAAAAAGAAAAACTGAAATATCACATGGTCCTAAGTATTCAGACCCTATGCTCAGTATTTAGTAGAAGCACCCTTTTGATCTAATACAGCCATGAGTCTTTTTGGGAAAGATGCAACCAGTTTTTCACACCTGGATTTGGGGATCCTCTGCCATTCCTCCTCGCAGATCCTCTCCAGTTCTGTCAGGTTGGATGGTAAACGTTGGTGGACAGCCATTTTTAGGTCTCTCCAGAGATGCTCAATTGGGTTTAAGTCAGGGCTC
>NW_015505686.1:221241-221969 GCF_001515645.1 Sinocyclocheilus grahami
TATGTGGGGGCGTGTTAGAACGAGTTGTTTTAGGTAGGCGTGGTTGACTCTTAACTTTTATAAAGAATATCTCTTTGGATTTGAGACTTTAGTCTTTGCAACTTTACAGATCTTCTTTATGCATCAAGAGCTTGTAACACTCCAAAGAGAAAGGAAAAACTGAAATCGCATCATATGACCCCTTTAATATTTTACTGTATTTTTGATCAAATACACACACAGTTTATTAGAGACTTCTTTCAAAACACTAAAAAAATCTTACCAACCCCAAACTTCTGAATGGTAGTGTATGGTCAAACAAGTATTTGTGTTTATATATATCAAGCATAATTTGCTCCAAGAAGTCTTTCAACTTATGATGATGATGGGGGTTGGTGTTAAAGAATTGTGTTATAATAACCTATATACACTTTTAAGGAGACAGACATGTAGATGTTTGTGAAAGATGTTTTCTCTGTTTTGGAGGGATGATTATTTTTAAATCATACCCTATTTATTGCATCAAAATTTGTTAATACTTTACTATGTTTAAGGGTGGATAATTTTATCAGTTGTTTATTGCAACAATACATAACTACAATAACTTTGTCTAGTGCTCTTATGAAAGTTTATGATTTGTGAAAATGTAACTATACTGAATGACATAGCATAGACTTCTTCATGGTGTATTTCACTTCATTCTGTAACCCAGGGGCGTCATGCACTCATTATTTTTGAGGGGGCACGAG
>NW_015505686.1:223555-224640 GCF_001515645.1 Sinocyclocheilus grahami
TCATCATGTGACATACAGCCACAACAGCACTTATGTTTTATTTATTTTTTCCCTTTTTATTTGAAACATGCCCAAACTGCATTAACTATACCATGAAATATCTTGATTCTCAAAGTAACCTAATAATGCTATCTATTAACTATGCATAAAAACCTGTCTGTTTACTTAATTAACATATATGGGTGTCATGCCATAACATATTTTTAATACGACTGAGTTTATATTTAATGTGAATTTAACATTGCAAGTTAGGCTACTAATCATACCACTTTCATTTTACAGAAAGAGAACAAAGAACATTTACATTATCAAAAATATTTTCACTGACAGTCTAGTTCAAGCACTCTCAAAAACTCCCATTAAAATCACTGACGCTGTTTACAGTATGAAAAGTAATATCTTACAGAGTCTTACACAGTGGCCCAAACCAAAAAAGGGGCACTATGGGGGGTGGGTGCTTGTTAATACAAATTATCCAGTTGTTACAAATATACAATTAAAAGAGTAGACCGCACACTCAGACTTTATCGTAGATGTTTTTTTTAAAGAATGGGCTCTCCCTCACTCTTTGAGGCTGCTTGTGCATCATCTTCAATGGAAGTAGGGGAGAGTGGGGTAAGTTGAGCCAGTGGGTAAGTTGACTCACTCCCGTTTCTTGGCAACTGTATACACTTTTTACTGTCATGTGACCATGTTTTTTGGAACCACCCATCATTTCTGTCAGACTTTGAAAAGGAGAAGCACATGGGGGGAATGGAAGGCACCCATTTACTTTAAAAACTTTTTTTGGCTTGTCAACGTAAAATTTTAGCATAACAGATGTAATGGTTGTTACGTCAAAGCAAATTTATCCAGGTCTAAAATATTTATGATACATATAGGTGATTTAGCAACATATAAAACCATGCAAATCATTTAGCTAAATATTAGCCTGAACTGGTAAGCTACAGCAGCTATTTTTTTCCCCAAAATGGCAGCTATGGGGCAAAGTGAGCCAAATGTTGTGGGGTAAATTGAGTCAGAATTTTAACTTACCTCACCATAAGGCACTGTAGTTAAGTTAAATCTCTGAATTATAAACTGGT
>NW_015505686.1:225017-228039 GCF_001515645.1 Sinocyclocheilus grahami
TTTTTTTAAAGAATGGGCTCTCCCTCACTCTTTGAGGCTGCTTGTGCATCATCTTCAATGGAAGTAGGGGAGAGTGGGGTAAGTTGAGCCAGTGGGTAAGTTGACTCACTCCCGTTTCTTGGCAACTGTATACACTTTTTACTGTCATGTGACCATGTTTTTTGGAACCACCCATCATTTCTGTCAGACTGTGAAAAGGAGAAGCACATGGGGGGAATGGAAGGCACCCATTTACTTTAAAAACTTTTTTTGGCTTGTCAACGTAAAATTTTAGCATAACAGATGTAATGGTTGTTACGTCAAAGCAAATTTATCCAGGTCTAAAATATTTATGATACATATAGGTGATTTAGCAACATATAAAACCATGCAAATCATTTAGCTAAATATTAGCCTGAACTGGTAAGCTACAGCAGCTATTTTTTTCCCCAAAATGGCAGCTATGGGGCAAAGTGAGCCAAATGTTGTGGGGTAAATTGAGTCAGAATTTTAACTTACCTCACCATAAGGCACTGTAGTTAAGTTAAATCTCTGAATTATAAACTGGTGTTTTAATGTGATATTACTGGTTTAGTTTATCATATATACATATTATTTGTTTATTTGTTAGGGACAGTGTACCAAATCCTTCTCTGATAAGAACCAGAAAATGCTTTTCATCACATTATAATCAGATATATCTTTCCACTTGTAGTCACTAATGGCCAACACACTCTCTGTTTAGTCTGTTTTTAGGAAGGCTACAACTTTGGCGTTCAACATATTGTTTCAGAAATGCAAACAATTAAATACTGAAATTTAAACTTCATTTGGTTGGTTTTATGTTGTTAAAGTTAACTTTATGAAAATAAATATGACTGTTTGTAAAAGGAAATTATTAAATTAGTTTTTTAATTATTATTTATTTCACATGGTTTTGAATCAGATTTGGTCAGATGGTCATTTTACACCCAGATGGTGCATCTTACCCACTGACTCGACTCGGGTCAACTTACCCCTAACCCGAGGCAAACTGAACCCTTTTTTTTATAAGAAGCCATATTTTTAAAACCCTTTGTCATAGATACATTCTGATCATTTAAAATGATAGGAATACTTTCATTAGGATAGGATAGATACTTTCTTTGTATTTCTGTGTCATTTTCCCTTGAGGACCACATAAGTAAAAAATGGCTAATCTTAGCCCACTCTCCCCTATAAGTATTATACATTTATTTTAATATTTTACAGCATTAATCTATATTATATACAAATAAACAACTCATTTAGAACATTTCTTTTCTTTTAAAACTATTTATAGGCCTACTATTAATATGGTTTTAATAAAATATGATGTATGATATCATGTGTTATTGATTACTAGTATCAAGACAAGTGAATATAATGGGAAATATACTTAATTACAAGAATTAAAGTGTGACAAACGGCTAAATATTCTATATGATGATTTACCAGCTGGCTTGCTGGAGCTTTGAATTCATGTTTGCAATGTTGAACTGACTTTAGCAGCCTCCCTTCGCTCTTTCTCTCTCTCTGTCTTCTTTTTTGTGAAGGCATTTGTTTTTTTTGTCTACAAAGTGTGCCAACAACAGCAAATTTTCTGATATTTATGTTAAGATCTCATCGGTTATCATAATTTGATCAGACATTCTAATTCTAAGAACGTGGATATTTTGTTGTAATCACTTGTAATCACTATACCGACAGGAATACAAAAACAAACGACCAAATTATTAATTCAGCAAATCATCCACTGACTGTAATGTGGATTGTAATGCATCTACATGTTAATGAACGACCTTCGGGAACTGTGGTCTCCACTCCAGATAGCGGCACACCGATTGTGAGTGATGCTGCGGAGCGGGCGGAATCAGCGGAGCGGTAACCGAACGCTTTGAGCTGGGGTGAGAGGGGCACCTCAGCCGATGAGGGCAAAGGGGCAGTGGCTCTAGCCACCGGGCCACCCCCCGTGCACGGCCCTGGTCTTACACACATTTGCACTTTGTTGTGTCTGACGAGAGAATTCGCCAGAAAGAGGTATTCAGTGAGGGAGCGTGTATGGGGGTAGAATTGTTGCTTTATTCCAAATAAATAGATTATGATCCACAAATAAATGTAAAGAGATTAACAAAAATTAAACATATTGACGAATAAATAGAATTAGATCCACAAATAATCAAAATGAGATTTGCAAATAAAAAACATGTTCACAAATATCTTTTTAAGTCACAAACACAACTTTGCCTGGCATTAATTTGTGAATCGCGTCCCGTGCATTTGTAGATCGCTGCACCCATTTGTGAATCACTCGCTGTGCATTTGTGGATTTTGAAACATTTCTAGCATCGAGACACACACCAATCCACAAATGCGTGGACTCCACCCACCGTCTACTGAAGCCAATCAGATAACAGCCTCACTTCGCTGACCAATCGTAGCACGTTCTCGCTATAGCCAGTCATAGACAGATTAATTTTGCACCCCTGTAAGGAACTGCATTCTATGGACACTTCGTTCAAATTGAGCTTAAGTGCTGTTTGTAATGGTTAAAATGGTTGTGGTTAAAAAATCCTGTTTCCAAAAGATTGTTGGAGTGTAAGGCTTCTTTTCCTTCAGGATCAGCGCATGAGGATAAACTCAGGATTATACACAACTTGATCATTCACAGATCCCGAGCATGATCGCAATGCGTCCAACGCAAATAAAAATCATCATAATCAGTCTACACTGGACGAGGTGACATGGGACTTTTAAAGCACAATTGCGGTGACAAATATATGGCATAATAAAACGTATAATATCAAATAGCCTCAGCATCATTGCAGTGTGTACTGGGGATTTGTGAGTGGACCATGTAAATACAAACTGTGCATTTACTTTGGATGCTGTTAAGTAACTTTTACAATTAAAACTAGTAAGTCTGGTTTATATGAAATATTGTTTGCGTGATCAAGTGTTTTAACCAATATCTCATCTTACATGTATATGCATTTATATTCAACACACCTGCACCACATTTAAA
>NW_015505686.1:228326-235976 GCF_001515645.1 Sinocyclocheilus grahami
CATTGCGATCATGCTCGGGATCTGTGAATGATCAAGTTGTGTATAATCCTGAGTTTATCCTCATGTGCTGATCCTGAAGGAAAAGAAGCCTTACACTCCAACAATCTTTTGGAAACGGTTTTTTTTAACCACAACCATTTTAACCATTACAAAAAGCACTTAAGCTCAATTTGAACGAAGTGTCCATAGAATGCAGTTCCTTACTGGTGTGCAAAATTAATCTGTCCCGCCCTGATTGTAAAGCAAATCGTGATTGGCTATAGCGAGAATGTGCTACGATTGGTCAGCGAAGAGTGGCTGTTATCTGATTGGCTTGAGTAGACGGTGGGTGGAGTCCACGTATTTGTGGATTGGTGTGTGTCTCGATGCTAGAAATGTTTCAAAATCCACAAATGCAGAGCGAGTGATTCACAAATGAATGCCAGGCAAAGTTGTGTTTGTGACTTAAAAAGATATTTGTGAATATGTTTTTTATTTGCAAATTGCATTTTATTTATTTGTGAATTTATTTCATGTTTGTGAAATGCTAAGATTTACTTGTGGATCTCATTCTATTTATTCGTCAATAAGTTTAATTTTTGTTAATCATAATCTATTTATTTGGAATAAAGCAACAATTCTACCCCCATAAGCGAGTGAAGAAAACACTGGCATTTTAGCGATGACTCATCTGAACGCCTCTGATTGGTCATTGCATTCATAAGCTCAACAGCATCGTGTGTGATTGGTTAATGTGCAGTGCTGTATAAACGCGTCTGTATCTGGCTCAGCGCCAGCCAGCGAACGCAGGTTTGAATTTAGCAGCTGATGATATGACGCATTGAACGTTCTAATCACGCCTGTGTGATTGTAGTAAATACAGAAAATATTAATCAGCTATTTTTTTGTCTTTTGGAAGCTGCATTCAAAATCCACTTGGTTTAAAAATCTGAAACACGTGACGGCTTTGCTGTAACCTACTTGTTCTACAGATCTGTGCACTAGTGTTAAATGCTACTGTTTTTGACAGCGTTGATAACATTTATGACAGATAATATCATGATCATTTTTGCGTTTCCCTTACCGAATGTAGTATCCTGTCAGCAGAAACCTGTTCATGGGCTTTTTTGATTGCTTTCAGTTTAAGTGCCGGCGATGCAGTGTTGCCAGATATTGATCTTAAAACAAAAAAAACAAAAAATAAACCAAAATTATGTCCAATCTTTTGCAAATAAGATAAGATAAAGATATCGCTGACTCTAAACTACAACTTCCTACTTTATTAACTTTCTAAAGTGTTAAATTAAGTGGAAAAGACAAGTCCAAAAACGCTTATAATAGCTGGATATTTCTATTTCGCGGGAGTCCCGCGAATCATTTTATTCTCCCGCATCCCGCATACGCACTCTGTCTGTTGCGTCCAGGCACCATCAAAACATTAGGCTCGTTTGAGATGCATCGGCGCTGCGTAGACCGATCGGCGTATGACATCAAAGTACCGCGAGAGCGATTGGAGAGCAGAGGACTCTTCAAGCTTTTGAATCGCTCTCGCGTTACTTTGATGCCATACGCCGATTACTTTAAAGTCAACTGTAAATGCGATTTTCTCAATATTTAGATTTTTTTGCACCCTCAGATTCCAGATTTTCAAGTAGTTGTATCTCGGCCAAATATTGTCAGATCCTAACAAACCATACATTAATGGAACGCTTATTTATGCAGCTTTCAGTTGATGTATAAATCTCAATTTCGAAAAATTGACACTTAAGTCAAGTCGTCACCTTTATTTATATAGCGCTTTTAACAATACAGATTGTGTCAAAGCAACTGAACAGCATTAATTAGGAAAATAGTGTGTCAATAATGCAAAATGACAATAGTAAACACTCATTTTTCAGTTAAAGACAGTTCATCATTGGATTCAGTGATGTCAACATCCAGCTCAGTTCAGTTTAAATAGTATCTTTGCAATCATTTGCAATCAAGTCAACGATATCGCTGGAAATGAAGTGTCCCCAACTAAGCAAGCCAGAGGCGACAGCGGCAAGGAACCAAAACTCCATCGGTGACAGAATGGAGAAAAAACCTTGGGAGAAACCAGGCTCAGTCGGGGGGCCAGTTCTCCTCTGACCAGACGAAACCAGCAGTTCAATTCCAGGCTGCAGCAAAGTCACATTGTGCAGAGGACTCATCTGGTTCCTGTGGTCTTGTCCCGGTGGTCGTCTGAGACAAGGTCTTTACAGGGGATCTGTATCTGGGGCTCATCTAGTTGTCCTGGTCTCCGCTGTCTTTCAGGGCTGTGGAGGTCCTTTCTAGGTGCTGATCCACCATCTGGTCTGAATACGTACAGACTTAAGACTGGTTTTGTGGTCCAGGGTCACAAATGTCATGTTTAGACATGGGGAACTAGGCTACTGCATTGATATATACTGTAAGAGCCCCAAATTACTTATTTCCTTGATGTGGATTTAATAGTTGAGAATTTAATAAGTGTAATATAGTATTTAAATATTTCTGAAAGCTTTGTGGTTGAAGCTCCAATAATATTGCTTAATCATGGTGATGTCATTTTCTGCAATGACTGTTAGTTTTTCAAATGTAAGATTGAGTGATAAAGTTTTTTGACCATGTTACATTTTCATAAACATTTTTAACTATGTTACTGGAATATTGGATGTTATTCGAGTTTAACTCATGCTCATATATCACTTAGGTTCAAAGAGTATGACAAATCAGACGGATTGCGGATACTATGGTATAGTTCATACTATAGTAAAGTTACTGTATGCATGTTGAAATGTCATTACGTTCTGGATAATTAAGCATAATTAATCTGTTAAAAACGATTTAACCAAAAAGCATTTTTTTCCCTATGGCCACCAGGTGGAGCACCTATAACTTTTCCTCAAGCTAGTGCACTTTCAGTCATGCTAATAATGAGTTATTTTACAAACATTAATGATGTCAAATGTGCAGCTAGTTTTATTTCACGCCTGTGTATTGGTTTGCAAAAGATTGAGTGGTTTTAGTGTGTGATCCGAGTGCTGTAGATTTGTGGCTATAGCATTAGCATATCAGGAGACCGTTTCCGTCGCACCCTTTGCTGTGAACTCATAAAACATTCAGCATGCTAGTGGACTAGCATCAAAAAAGTACTTTTTATTAATAAAACATTGACATGAAGCAGTTATTTCCCTTAAATATTGATCTTTGCATTATGAATATGGTATAAAGATGAATCTGTGGTAATCTGGAGGTTGTTTTTATGAGTTGATTGGTGTGTGTCCTTTAGTGTGTAATGCGTGTGTAGACTCCATTATTATTCAAAGCAGCATGAGAATTTAAAATTGTGTTTTAAAAATTTTATACGGTAGATGATTAAAATATGATGTATTAATGATTGTATTAGAGGGCACAGATTTGATTTGAAATTGACAAAGAGAAGCTGGTCACCTCTTCTCTCTCCTGCTCTCGTCGTATCTCCTCATCCTGTCTATTCTCTTTGTTTAATTCCTCCTTGCCTCGTCCTTCCCCCCTCATCTAGTATCTTCTCATCTCTTCTTTCCCCATATCTTGCCATTTAGTCTCTTCTCCTACACCCTTCAACTCATTGAGAAAGTCTTGCAAGAAGCTAAAAGAGGACATATTGATATATGAAGTTAATATCTCACCTCTAATTCTTCTCTTCCTGTGAGTCAGCTTAACTAATATTTGGCTCTGTTCCTCATCTTTTGTGCTGTCACTCTTTGTTTTCTCATCCAGTATGAGGTCTGGTTGTTGACTGACATCATGATGCTTCCCTATTGAGTAACAAAGTGTAGCAGGTGTTAATGATGTAATTTCCTCTGGAGGGGTTGTGTGTTTAATGGATGTCTTATTGCAGGAACGCTCCCAGAAATCGTGACTGGTGTACTTGCACTTCTAGCACAGCCCGTCTGGGGTATAGTTAATATTTTTACGACAGGTTATCTTTCTTAAGGCATATTGTGCATATTTCATGTGTACTTTTTCAGTAAGTCTAGTCATTTTTGCTGATATGGCTTTAAAACATTAGGCTAATAAATAAATAAATACATTTTCAGTAAGTCAAGTCACTGTTATTTATATGGCGTTTTATACAATACAGATAGTTTCAAAGCACGAAAGTACGTTTCAAAATGAATCAATTGAGAAACCAATTAAATTTCAACTATTAGCAGCTCTACAGAAGATAATAGTGTCATTATTCAGTTCAATATAGTTCATTGTTAATTCAGTTTAGTTCAATAACAGTGTCGATGTTGCAAAATTAGTGTCATTATCCAACACAATTCAATTCAAATGTTGTTCTCATCTGATAAATATAATGTATAGCCTATTATATGTAAATAAGCCAAAAAGGATGCACCATAAAATCAGTCCATACAACATTCATTTGTGCTGTACTTATTTATATATTTTTCCATATTTATAAGTGTTCTGAAGTCATATGATAATTTTCGGTGAGAAACAGACATAAATTTAAATGGTTCTTTGCTGAGAATATCTCCAGTGAGCTCTTAAATGCTGTGATTGAATCAGTGAGTTGAGCTCAAGTACCAGTTCAATGCAATTCCTGAACAAATCATTGAGACCAGGGGTGCATTTCCCAAAAGCATTGTTAGGCAACTATGGTGGTAAGTTCCATCGAACTCTGTTGGTATCGACAGAACTTGTGACCATAGTTGCTTTTGGGAAATGCACCCCAGTTTGGTTAACTGAATCAACTGGTTCACTAAAAAAGATTCAAATGACTCACTGCTTTATTCACAAGCTCTCATAAATGCACCTTTGGATGACAAGATTTTCAGTTTTAGTAACTTAGGTCGCTTCATCAACTCTCACATGACTTCAGAACAGTTGAAAATGTAAGCCATATGGGCTACATTTATGCCATTGTTTTTCATTTTGATAGTCTTTCACTTTCATTATATTGAAAAGATTGTCTAGGATCATTTTCAAAAATTCTCCACAGGAAAGAAAGTCATATTGTTTGGAACAAAATGATGGCAGAACATTCATTAATTGTGAACTGTTCCTTTAAAAATGTCAGTACTACAAGATCGAAGAACACAGCAGTTTTAGATCTTAATAAGTGTGGTTTTGGTAGTGTATCACTCAGGAGATTGTTGATAAAGTGATGTGACGTGTAGCATCCCATACTCAGAATTTGGGCTCTGCATTTCACCCATCCAAGTGCACACACACCCGGAGTAGTGGTGCCTTGTTCAAGAGCACCTCAGGTGTGGGAAATGAGGGTGGAAGAGAGCACTGGTCATTCACTCCCCCCCACCTACATTTCCTGCCAGTTCTGAGACTCAAACCTGCAATCTTTTGGTTACAAGTCCAACTCCCTAACCATTAGGCCACTGTCTCTGTATTATACACCTGATATTATACCCTTCTTCTCCAGAAAGACCCAGCAGCAGCGTCAGGAAAGCAAGTGCTGATGTTTTGTCTCTCCTGAGGATGTTTCTGCCTTTTTCATGCTCTTATTTTCTCTGACTCGCTTGACATCTCAGGAACAGGTCTCAGTAACTTCACTCTCTCTTCCGGGAGCAATTCACAGAGGAAATACAACAGTTTAGAGGGCTTAGTTCTGTTTGTGTTTGATGTTAAAGCAATCGCTTCGTCTGAAGTGCAGCTTCTTTCACATTGTCAGAAAGTCTCTCAAAAGAGTGTAAGGTCCGCGCACCTGGTCCAAGGAAGGTACCCAGTGGCGGCCCTGGACGCAGATTTGCGGAAACACAAGCCTTCACTTAATCTACTTGAGAAAATAACTTCAGAGTGAGTCAGAATAAATCAAATGTAACAATTTATTATCAGTCAGGTAAATATGTATTATGCCAATTATTTCCACAGCCAATTCAACGATATCAAATCAATAAAAGAGAGACAATTGAGATGAATTAAGAGTGAGTTTTTGGCTGATTTACATCATGAGCATCAGAATGACTTCATACAGTCACATGTGCGTTTGTGCATGTACAGTAAAATAGAGAGCACGTATTTATGTGCGAGATGTGGGTTGTTTGGTAAGGATACATTAATTGAGCTGTTTCTAACCTAATTGCTACAATCATTCATGTACAAGTTTAGTTTAATGCTGACTAAACAGCTCCGTCTACAGTTTAGAGGGTGCAAGTCTGTATGCGTGTGTTTGTGCATGTGGAAGTGTGTGTGACATCTGTGGTTAAATACTTTTTGGCAGGGCGGCCCTGTTTAAAATAGACTGTTTTTGCTGCTAGATGGAATAATGTGATAGCACAGCCGCTCTGAAAGAGCTCTCGCTCACTCCTCCATCTCTCGTGCATGTTTTGCATCCTCTTCAGTATTTGTGAAGTCTTATTTATAAAGACATTGTTTTTATTTTATTTTAAAAATGCAAAACTGTTTCCTTTAGGGTGTGTGTTAAGGCTGTAGTACATTTAGCTTTATTTAAAAAGAACAGGTAAAAAAAAAAAAGTATGTTGTACATTTTTAAAATGTAATGGTTTTATTTGCTCCATAGGTGAATATGGTTAGTTTATAAATTATTATTCTAACATGTGCAAAATTATTTCTAATGTAATATTTGTATTTATTTCTTTTCTTTTCTTTTTACTTTAGTTTATAAATTTCTCCCCTGAAGTTAAATATAACAAAACCTTTCTTTTGGGGGATGTCTACATTTAGAAAAAACTATTAAATTAATTAACTAACTAAAACTAACTAACTATTCACTCCTTCCTTCATTTCTGTCTTTCAAATTTGTCCCTTGAAATTAAATATGACAAAACCTTTCTTTTTGGAAAAATAATTCATAAATAAATGAACCTTTATTTATTTATAACATTACAGTTTGTTAATAATACAGAATTTTTTATTATTTGGGGGTATTTTCCCATATATTCCACAATTGTAATGAAGTACAGAAGGTACAGAAAACTTCTGTATGTGTGTTTTTATTTACTTATTGTAGCTATACTAACGGAATGTTCCTAAAACAAACAAAAAAATGCTTTAAAAATAAATAAAGAAACAAGGGGAAAAAAATTATAGAATAGGCCTAGTCTTTGGTAAATATTTACATATACACATAGGTTTATTAGCTATACCTGCAGGACAAATTTGTCCGCTTAAATTACTGTAACTAAATATGAAACATACTGCTTTTGGGAGTATTTAGGGATGTCTTCATTTGGATTCATACATAAATTCATGCTTTCTAAGGTTTTAGGGGAAGTGTTAAAATTTGTATTAGAATAGTCTAAACTAATACAAACTTTAACACTATATTCTATAATAGAAATATAGCTAATTATCTTTAAGTCTTTGGTACACACATTTACAAGTAAACGTGAGACAACAGCAGATACAAATAGAGCATGAATTGTTGTGTTTTTTTGTACATTTCTGTGTGTGAGGTTGCATATTTTATCTGACAGCAGCTCTCAAAGGAGAAGTGCTGGTGTTTGTGTGTTTAAGGGTAAAGGGGTCATAAGTAGCTCCTGCCACATCACAGTGTTTTTCTGTCACTCGAGCAGCGTTGTGTGTCTTGCACACACACACACACACACACACACACACACACACACACACACACACACACACAGAGAGAGAGAGTGAGAGAGTCTATACAGACTATAAATTTTATAAATAAACATCACATTA
>NW_015505686.1:237227-247765 GCF_001515645.1 Sinocyclocheilus grahami
TCGCGGCGCGGTGTGTGTCGCACACACACACACACACACACACACACACACACACACACACACACACACACACACACACACACACACACAGACAGAGACAGAGAGAGTGTGAGAGTCTATACAGACTATAAATTTGCTAAATAAACTTAGCATTAGAGGTGCATAACTGTGATATCTGCTTGAGCTCTGTGCCATTTAACAAATGTCTGGGTTAAATTTGACAAGATATCAGTGTGTGATCATTAGGGCTGTGAGCCCTTATCCGCTCAGCTCATCTTCCTCACAGTAGTCATTTTAGAACCCGATTTTTTTTATTAATTAGTTTTTTCCTTTAAGTTATGAATTAATCCCAGTATAGACGCATTGTGCTTGCAGTTTAATGCTGTTATATGATTGTTTTTGATTCTCATCTATATTGCAGTTACTCTCACGTGACATTCATAATACAGTTTCTTCATAATAGTCTTAAAAACCAACATAAAAAAGAACTGTGATAAGATCATAATCCTGCCTGGAGGGAAAAATGCAACATATAGGGTGTTTTGGAATTCTGGAATATTTTGCTGCTTTAAAGAGTGAATACTTCATAGTGTTAGTGTTTTATGTTTTTTCAGTGTATGTATGTATTTACTGTTCACACACTACCGTTCAAAAGTTTTAAAAAGTTTTTAAAGAAGTCTCCCCTCACCAAGGTTGCATTTATTTGATCAAAAATACAGTGAAAACATTAATATTGTGAAATATTACTATATTTAAATAATTATTTTGGAATAGTTAAGATTTCTTACAGTAAAAAATACTGTAACAAGAATAATTATTACAGATATATAATTACAATTTAAAATAGTGGTTTTCCATTTTAATATAATATAACATGTAATTTATTCATGTGATGCAAAGATGCATTTTCAGCATCATCGTTTTCAGTAACATTTCTTCTTATTATCAATGTTAAAAACAGTTGTGCTGCTTAATATTTTTATGGAAACAAATTTTGTAGGATTCGTTGATGAATGGAAAGTGGAAAAGAACAGCATTGAAATGGATACATTTGTAACATGAACATTATGGAAGCCTTTATTGTAACTTTTGATCAACTTAATGACTCCATGCTAAATAAAAGTATACATTTTTTTTATATAACCAACAGGAACAGAAGAAACCAAGAAGTCATGCTGGAATAGAAAAAGGGCCTTCCCCAAACTGTTCCCACAAAGTTGGAAGCATAGAATTGTCCAAAATATCTTGGTGTGCTGAGCTTGAAGCATTAAGATTTCCCTTCACTGGAAGTATAGGGGCCCAGTCCAGCTCCTGAAAAGCAGTCCCATATATTATTCCTCCTCCATTTCTGAGAGTCCTGACGGCCTGTGCATCCTTTCATGGCCCATAACCATGGATATAAGGCAAGGCAAGGCAAGTTTATTTGTATAGCACATTTCATACACAATGGTAATTCAAAGTACTTTACATAAAAGAAAAGAAAGAAAAATAGATAAATAATCACAACAATAAAACAAGGAATTTAAAAACTTTGAAAATGATTTAAAAAATTGATTTAAGAGGTTTAAAATTAATTTAAGAAAACGATTATACATAAAATATAGTGCAATCAGTTCGGACATCGCACAGTGCTCATTCAATAAATGCACAGCTAAACAGATGAGTTTTGAGTCTGCATTTAAATGTGACTAATGTTTAGCACATCTGATCTCTTCTGGAAGCTGATTCCAACTGCGGGCGGCATAATAACTAAAAGCAGACTCCCCTTGTTTTGTGTGAACCCTTGGTATTTCTAACTGACTCGATCCTAATGATCTGAGTGGTCTGTTAGGTTTATATTCAGTGAGCATATCTGCTATGTATTTAGGTCCTAGGCCATTGAGTGATTTATAAACGAGTAAAAGTACTTTAAAATCAATCCTAAATATAACTGCAAGCCAGTGTAAGGACCTGAGGACTGGTGTAATATGCTCAGATTTTCTGGTTCTAGTCAGAATTCTGGCAGCAGCGTTCTGGATGAGCTGCAGCTGTCTAATGGTCTTCTTGGGAAGGCTGGTGAGGAGACCATTACAATAGTCCACCCTGCTGGTGATAAAGGCATGAACAAGTTTCTCCAAGTCTTGACTGGAAACAAAACATCTAATTCTTGCAATGTTTTTGAGATGACAGTATGCTGATCTAGTTACTGAAATAGGATATAAGCTGCCCAGAGGAAGAGCGGCACTTGTAGCAATCAGCAGGGATGCAGGAATTGGGGCTGATACAGATGGATTTTGTGTGTCTGTATGGCACGGTGATGTAATGGCAGATGACAGCTGAGCAATTTCATTGATGTGTGTAAATAACCTTTGTACATTCTGAGTGGGAAAGATTATGTGTGTATCTGTGTGCGTGAGAGAGGGCTGAGCGCTTGATCTTCACTTGTGCCGCTCTAGAATAATTTTTAGTACGCATTCTTTAAAATAAGACAATAAAGCAATTTATTCTCAGACAGACCATTTCATCCCATGCTTACAGCGATTTCGTCAAGCAGGACGTGTTCCTTGGTCAAATGCCATGTTGGTCCTGAAATGTCAGTCCGATTGTATCCTTGTCGACCTTATCTTTATTTCTTAGATTTTTGTGGTTAGGATAATGGTGTCCAAAAGCTGAGAAATTCTTCATGTCGCTTGGAAATTGGTGGAAAGAATTCAAATAGCAGCTGATACAGGAAATGTATATTTTTATTATTCCACTTCTATAGAGCAATAGTTTTTTGTAGACATAAAAGAGACAATTTTGTCATTTACTCTTTCAAACTTGTAGGATTTTTTATAGGAGATATTTTCAATATTTTTTTGTCCCTACAATGATAATAAATGGGATCCAAAACAACACTGGACCTCAATGACTTTCAAAAAACTTAACTTAAATTACTTAACGTAAAACTTAACGTAAATTATCTATTTAATAACAAAAAAATTGTAGAATTGGAATAATAAAAATAGATATTTTTAGACTCCATCAGTTGCTGATTTAATTAATTCATTTTACATTTAAGGGTGAATTTAAGCAGTTGATTGTTTTGGCATCATGAACTGTTCAGACACAACTTATTCTATGCTGCTTGAAAGGAATGTTGTTCCAGGACCTATCAACGGGGTTTCTGCAGGTATTAATAAGTCCTTCTGCAAATGAAGGCATAAAAAGGCCTTAAATCATATAGCAGAAAGTCATCAATTCATAGTCATGGCATTAAATGTTGCGTGCATGAGTGGAGTCACGTGGGACCGATATATTATACCAATATATTCAGTTTATTCGAACATATTTACTTCACATTTCTATCAGAACTAGTGCCCCTCTTGAGATCAATCAATTGTGTAACAAAAAAGGTGCTTTAGATCGCAGATGTCAACCTCCGCATCAAAGTATTTTAAGGGGACATCAGTGAGCCACATGGCAACCAGAAAGACTTCGCCAGCGCATAAATCACAGTCAACCCAGCAGGCAAACCTCGATTCCAAGATGGATAACTTATCCAAAATAAGTAAGATGAGCTCTACATTGCGAGGGGTAGCTCATCAATTAAAGAAGTGGTTACCGACCTAAAATCTTGGTGAATGCAATCCAAGAAAAGCTAGATGAAGTGGAGGGTCGCATTACCAACATAGAGGACGTCACTTCGACACTCATCAGTGACGGTGAGCGGCATAAGCACCTGGCAAGTTACTGTCAATAAAAGTAAATTTTGTATGCTTCCCAACTCAAGCTCATTGCTTTACTGTCAAACGTGCATTACCAAGAAATAAATGTGTAATATTATTAGTAACTGCACTTATTAATGTAAAGCAATAGTAATTTCTCTTCCAACTTACACTTACAATCTCTTTTACAATCCGTTTTTCCCGGGAGTCTCCCGTATTTCACACCCATTTCCCGCCCCCCTCCTGTTTCTCCCAGGAAACTCCCCTAATTTGTATGGCCTTACCTCGTTATATGAATAATCAAATCAATATATTATTCCAAGGTTGTCCAGTTGCCAGATCTTGTATGAAACGCATCCTACTCGCACAATAGACAGATCATACTATTTTGATCCCATTTGTGACCTTAAACTGGCAACCTACAACTCGGTTGCGCTGTTGATATCTGTGCAGACGGGGGAAGTTTAATCAAGCATCACTGGTAGATATGGCATTAGAAAGCTCAGATGGTGCTACGGTGAAAAAAAAATAAATATAGCTGCAAATATAACAGCAGCTGGACGGAGGAATTGGGAATGCCTCCAGGGTGGATCAGGCAGTCCAGGGTGCCACTGCGGCACAGGGAGCTCAGGGGCCATGGCGGAGCAGGCAGCTCGGGGAGCCATGGCGGAGCAGACAGACTAGGAAGCCATGGCGGAGCAGGCATACTAGGAGGCCATGGCGGAACAGGCAGACTGGGAAGCCATGGCGGAGCAGACAGTTCAGGAGGCCATGGCTGGACGGCCTCCGTGGCCTTGGCCGCGCTACTCGGCCTGGCCACTACAGCTGGGAACTCAGGACACCATGGCCGGATGGCCTCCGTGGCCTTGGCCTCGCCACTCGGCCCGGCCACTACGGATGGACCCATACTACCCCCCGACCCCCCAAAAAAATCCTTGGAGAAAATATCGTCTTTAGAGGCCCTCTGTAGGCCTAACTCGGGAACAATGGCCCTCCCTGGGCTTGACTTGGGGACTGGAGCCTTCCCTGGACTAAACTCGTGGACAGGAGCCCTCACTGGGCTAAACTTGGGACCAGGATTCGGGGCTGGATTGGGGGGGGGGGTTGGAGCCGACACTGAAATATATATAGTTTTATAATGTTGTGATTCATCTCTGAGATGGTTGGTTTGGTTAATGGCTTAGAACTTAATGGATTATTTAGCCTAAAAAGAAAAGGAAGCCACTACGGATGGACCCATACTACCCCCCGACCCCCCAAAAAAATCCTTGGAGAAAATATCGTCTTTAGAGGCCCTCTGTAGGCCTAACTCGGGAACAATGGCCCTCCCTGGGCTTGACTTGGGGACTGGAGCCTTCCCTGGACTAAACTCGTGGACAGGAGCCCTCACTGGGCTAAACTTGGGACCAGGATTCGGGGCTGGATTGGGGGGGGGGGTTGGAGCCGACACTGAAATATATATAGTTTTATAATGTTGTGATTCATCTCTGAGATGGTTGGTTTGGTTAATGGCTTAGAACTTAATGGATTATTTAGCCTAAAAAGAAAAGGAATGGGAAAAATACTTACAGAATGATTGACTGTGATTTTTTTTTTTTTTTTTTTTCAGCATTTTCCAGAGGACAAAAAAATTACTTGACACTGGAAACTTGCTGCTTAGCGCCTTGTTAGGAGGGCTGCACGATATTGGAAAAAACTCACATTGCGATATTTTTTTTTCTGCAATATATATTGTGATATGAAAAAAAAATCAGATGACTAAGTGACCGTGACCTTCACTCTCTGCGACGACGTGGAAATTTCAACAAAGGATAAATGGATTTCCAGCACTGAAAATCGAGTGCAGTAGCTCTGCTACTAAATTTATTTATAATGGGTATCTCTGTAGAGCTGTCGCATCCGGTGTAGACACAGTGTCTATGTGTGAGCAAAGAAAACAATCAGTATAAATATAACGATCAGTATACTAAACATCGCACATCCTGTGATGTGACAATCGCAGATGCGCACATCACGATATCGATGCTGAAATGATATATCGTGCAGCCATACTTGTTAGGATGAGGTGTAACACCATTGCATACAAATGTGCATTGCAAATAGTTAAGAGATGGTTTAAGGGGATGTTCACACAGAACACGTTCTTGACTTGCAATCTATGTTTGTTTGTTGTTTTTTTTGGTCCATTTCTGTTCCATTGCATTTCATCTAGCTGTTTTATTGTTTCCAGTTGTGTCTGAATGGTGTCTGTGTGTATGATGTTTGTCCGAATGAATGGAAATAATTAAATAGCCTTTAATTCTGCTCTAAAACACACAAGGTGAATCTAGTTCTCTGTCCTGTCTGAACACGAATGCTTTCACACAGGTTCAAATGAAACCTACAAGGCATATTAACCTTTAAAGGTGCAGTATATGTGTAATATTGACTGCTAGCAGTTGAAATGCACTACAGTCCAATTCAAAATATTGGAGAGTGTTGTTTCTCCTGCCTCCTTCTGAGACTCGATGCTCACACGGGTTGCCTGACTGAGGACACAGAAAAGGAATGAGCGCAACTGACTAGGGGTGTGAACCTCACGGTTCGGTTCGGTTCCGGTTATCATGTCATCGATTCGGTTCAATTCGATATCACGATGCATCACAATGCATTGACGATGCACTGCATCCTCAATGTTCAATTTTACTTCACATGTATACAATTTTGTCAAAAAATACAAGCAGTCAGATATATGAACTGTACCTGACGTGGTTTCTCAAGTTAGTGGTATTACCCCCTGCATATTGTATTGTGAGTTACATGATTTACACACAGGTCGTGCTTACCAGGTTGTTCATAAAAGCCGAAATGTGCCCAGATGTCGGCTTTTAAAGTAGTTGGAGCAATTTTAATTACTCGCACTCGCGTCTCGCCTCCCTCCGCCATTAGGCACGTTCGATTTGAAGCGGTCCGCATTACGTCATTTTCTTCATCAGGAGGGCTCGTGGACAGCCGCGCACCCCGTCCGCGTGCAGGCCATTTTTTGAGACCGCGCGGACGATGTGCGTACAACTACGTATGCATGAGGTGAATGTTGAGACAGAGTGCAAGTCAAGTAGGTGGTACTGCGCATGTGTCGTGAGCGTGGTTGAGTATACTTTGAAAGCTGTGCAGACGCGGCTGTGCGCGGGACGGAACGGAATGCGGAAAGTGAAGTATACCCGGGCCTTAATGTATGCTAACATGACAAATGACGTCAGAAAAGCGTCAGTACGTTATAATCGGTTATGGTCTATTACTGAACCGATACCGAATCATCCTCGTCTGCATCGCGATGCATCGTAGAAACGATGAATTTCGACACCCCTACCATTGACAATGAATGGCGACGAGCCTTCATGGCTGCAATATGCTGTGTTTTCCGCCAACTGGCAACCCGGGGTGTCAAAATACTATTGGGTAAATTAGCAGTGGGTAGAATTGCACAGACCAAAACAAAAACAAACATTCCGACATGGAACACACATTTCAAAAGTAGAATAACTGGCTGTAGCATTGTTTTTTGGAGAAACAATTATGTGAGCGTAGCATGTTTCCTAAATATCTGCAAACATATTATGGCATTTTTATGCTTTAGTATTGTCAAAAAACATTAACATTCAATTTGGATAAGTGTAAGTCACCGAGTCACCAGTGTATCCCAGTTCACCAGTGTTAACTCATGGGAAAATGTGGATTTTGAATTGCGATGTCACTTCCAGTTGGCCGTTTTCGTTGTTGAATAATTCAATCAGAGCATGTAGACAGCTTTGTTCCTTTCTTCAGATTTCACATTACTTTTCCTCCATTCACTTGAGCATAAATTCATTTCTGAATCATTAATTTCTGTTCAATTTAGTTACACTGCGCTCACTTCCAATCACACTGGAGTGTTTTGGAGGGTCTCGCAGTGCACTGGCTAGCAGTGTGAGGCCTGGCGTTCTCATCTCCTCCTGCGCGTAATGATTTACCCTCTGGCCTCATTCAGATTAGCACACACTGAATGCAGTCTGACAGCACAATACTGTTATTTCTAGACTGGATGTATCATCCTATTACATTAGCCAGTGCATGTGTGTGTGTCTATCCCTCATTCCAAAGGCTCAATACAAGTTTAGTGTCATTTTGTCTGTGGCAATTACATGGCCACCAAACCTTCGATCATTTACACGCTAAAGCTCACTGTGTGTGTGTGTGTGAGAGAGAGAGACTTCACGCAGGTTGTTGTTTATATACTACTGGTCAAAGGTTTATAATAATAAAGATTTTGTAATGTTTTTAAAGAAGTCTCTTATGCTCACCAAGGCTGTATTTGATCAAAAGTACAGAAAAACTGTAATATAGTGAAATATTATAAAATAGTTGTTTTTTTATTTAAAGGGGTCATATGATGCGATTTTGATTTTTCCTTTCTCTTTGGAGTGTTACAAGCTCTTGGTGCATAAAGAAGATCTGTAAAGTTGCAAAGACTAAAGTCTCAAATCCAAAGAGATATTCTTTCTAAAAGTTAAGAGTTAGCCACACCTACCTAAAACGGCTCGTTCTAACACGCCGCCACATATCTACGTCGCTATGTGGGAAGATTTGCCTAACGCCGCCCAAATGTTCACGCAAAGAAAGAAGGCGTAACTTTTATTCTCGCTGTTGTTTTGTTGTTTCCGCCACCGCCATGTCGTGAAGGCGCTGTGTGTTTCGTTATGAAAGCGAAACTACTTTGTTTGGTCTTCCAAAAGAGGACGATATCTGCTTCGTCATGCCTGGAGCTGATCCGTGCTGGTTGCTGAGGAAATACTACAACTTTGCGCTGTCGATCGCCTGTTTCCTGATCCTGCTAGAGTAGACTACAATGTCGGCTGTTCTGACTCACGGACTGTAAGTACGTTTTTTATATTTAAAGAGTTTTTATATTTTATATATTTAAAGCAAGTTTTTTGGGCAGTGTAGAGTAGGGCTTGTTGTTTATAATTTCTCCGATCACAAATGTAGACATGGTTTTATGTTTGCGCGATGCAACGCAACGCATAAAAAGACAGTATAAGTCATTATAATCCATAATTATGTCCCCACTGGATGCAACGAATGCCTAGTTTATAATGGGTTTTCATGATTTTGAATCATCGCTCTGGCCTGACAGGGCATCATCACAGTATGGTGAGGGGCGTAACATTTCCGTCTCACGCTTGAGGTATTCGGCCAATCACAACGCACTGGATAGCTGGCCAATCACAGCACACCTTGCTTTTTCAGACCGATGAGCTTTGTAAAAGAAAGGCGTTTCAGAAAGGCGGGGCATAGAGGAGAAACAATAATGTACAGTATGTGGAAAATAATGTGTTTTTTTAACCTTAAACCGCATAAACACATTTCATTACACCAAATATACAAAATACTGTTCTTTTTAGCAGCATCATATGACCCCTTTAAATGTATTTTAAAATGTAATTTATTCCTGTGATGCAAAGCTGAATTTTCAGCATCATTACTCCAGTCTTCAGTGTCACATGATCCTTCAGAAATCATTCTAATATGCTGATTTGCTGCCCAGTTACTACAAATTATTATTGGTACTCAATATTAATGACAGTTCACATTATTATCAATGTTTTTAGCTTCAGTGGAAACAAGACCATCTGTAGTATCACATGATCACCGTCACATATTGACTTAATATTATTTTAATCTCCTTACAACAACCCTAATTAGAATACATTAAGAATAGGCTTAATTTTATAGTGCTTTATATACAGGGTTCGTAGAAAGTGTTACCAATGTTCTTTGTTGTTGTAAGTGAACATTTGTTCTGTTCTGTTTAGTTCTTAGAACTGGAATTTCAGAGGACTTTCTGAAATGTCTCTTGAGAGATGAAATATCCGTTCCTCTTTAAGCCAAATACTAATAGTCTTGAGGAAAGCAAACTAATAATAAATAAGGTTTCCTTTCAGTCGGTCACTCTCGACGTCACGTCAGAGGACCGATGAATTGGGATCTCACTTAGAGGGACCAATCTACTTCGAGTGTAAACTAAACGAGCCAATGCACATTGGCATGTGATTATTGCATCCAGCTGCTGCTGATCATAGCGTGAGTATAAGTAGGCAGCAGATGCAGCGCATATTCAGCTTTTCGCTTCGGAGCCGAGCGATCACATTGTTCTGCTCCTGACTACTCGACTGGCCAGCGATGCCTACACGACCTGTGGAGAAGCTGCCTCCGCGTTACACGCTACGGCGTCATTGCAAGTGCACCAGGCCAAGGCATTGAGGGACTTGCACGAGGGTGGTCACGACCCGGAAGTTCACAGAGAACTCCGCACCGCGGCGGACCTCGCGCCATGAGCGACGAAAGCTACGGCGCGGTCTCTGGGTCGTGCAATGTCCCCTATGGTGGTCCGGGAGCGCCATTTCTGGCTGTGACTGGCTGACATGCGTGAGACGGACAAGACACGATTCTTGAACGCCCCCGTGTCCCAGGCCGGCCTGTCTGCGACACGGTGGAGAACTTGCCCAGCGGTTCTCCGCTGACCAAAGCAGACTGAGTCCATCAGGTACATCCTGCCGGCGTGCAGCTGCTGCGGTTGCCGAGGGCGGCCCCTCTGCCACCGCCAAAACAAGAGCAGTGCTCCTGCGGCCTCCAGTAAAGCTGTGCCGTGGAGCCGATCGCAGGGCAGCCGCCTCGCCCGTCCAGGCCACCGCCAAACCTGGTGGCAAGCGAGAGAGCAAGAGGCCCGGAGACGGGCGACCCAGAGGTGGAGGGACGTGCTCTTCAGGAGATGGTAAGCACACCACTCCCTCCCCTGGAGGAGGGCCGGGCGGAGAATCTTTTCACCACTGACCT
>NW_015505686.1:248488-250302 GCF_001515645.1 Sinocyclocheilus grahami
CCACTGACCTCTCGGTCGGTGGTACCCAAATTCTTGATAAAGAGCAATTCCTCTATTTCTGGGTCCCCAGAGGGGACGGGGGGTTGTGGACGATCTAGTGCGTATCACACTCACCCTCCTCTCTCGCCAGTGAGCAGCAGTGGGCGGATCGTGAGGATGAACCAACGGACTACCCACGCACCCTCTGCTCGAACGCAGGTCAGTGTTGCACACACCAGACCCCGCGTCGGACCTGCTACATGATGCCCGGGCCGGGTCCCTGTGTTTTTCCGCGCTGCCCCACTGCGGGTACGCCTGTAGTTTCATTGATGCCACTAGCGCGGTGTCTGGGAGCCTGGCTTGAGCTACCCAGCCCGTCTCGATGGCTCCTTCGAACCGTCAGGCTTGGCTATGTGATTCACTCGCCCGCCGTCACCCCCAAGTTCAGTGGCATCCGCTTCACAACAGTGAAGGCGGCCAATGGTCCTGTCTTGCGGGCGGAGGTCGCAGTCCTACTGGTGAAGGATGCGATAGAGCCGGTCCCTCCAGCCGATATGAAGACGGGGTTTTACAGCTCCTACTTCATTGTACCCAAGAAAGGCGGTGGGTTACGATCAATCTTGGACCTGCGTGTCTTGAACCGGGTTACCGTTCAACCCGGTTACCGTTCAAGATGTTGATGCAGGAATGCATATTCGGGTGCATCTGGACACGTACTTCATGTGTCGACCCTTCCGCACCACAGACCATTGCTGTGGTTCGCGTCCGAAGGACGAGCATATCAGTACGAGGTCCTGCCCTCCAGGCTGTCCCTGTTGCCCCGTGTCTTCACGTAAGTTACGGAGGTACCCCTTGTTCCCTTGAGAGAACAGAGCATTCGCATTCTCAACTACCTCGACGAAGCAGTCTCAGGATCAGTTGTGCGAACACAGGGATTTGGTGCTCTCACACCTCAGCCTGTTGGGCCTTCGGGTCAACTGGGGAAAGAGCAAACTCTCCCCAACGCAGAGGATCTCTTTTCCCGGTATGGAGGGGACTCGGTAAGAGCAGGATGGCGGTCCCACTGAAACAGTTCAGAGGCTCCTGGGGCATATGGCAGCTACGCCGGCAGTCACGCTGCTTGGGCTGCTCCATATGAGACCGCTGCAGCACTGGCCCCATGGCCGAGTCCCGAGGTGGGCGTGGCAACGCGGCAACTTCCGGGTCCAAGTTACACTGGCCTGCCGCCAAACCTTCACCCCGTGGCAGGAGGTCGTTGAAGAAGCATGACTTGGTCGTCAGGTTCCTTAAGGAGGCGAGAAGGTTAAATCATCCATGGCTGCCCTCTATTCCCTCGTGGGACCTGACGCTGGTGCTCACGGCACTACAGCAGGGCCCATTTGAGCCTTTTTGCAGGCGGTTGAGCTGAAGTTCCTTTCGATGAAGACTTTGCTCCTGCTAGCATTTGCCTCCATCAAGATGGTAGGGGACCTGCACGCATTTTCGGTCAACGATTCGTGCCTAGAGTTCGGACCGGCTGATTCCCAGGTAACCCTGAGGCCCCGGCCCGGCTACGTGCCCAAGGTTCCTGCTACTCCCTTCAGGGAGCATGTGGTGAACCTCCAAGCACTGCCCTCGGAGGAGGCAGACCCGGCCCTAGTTCTGCTCTGTCCCGTCCGAGCCTTAAGGTGTTACGTAGACCGGACGCAAAGCTTCAGGACCTCAGACCAGCTCTTGTCTGTCACGGAGGCGCCAGAAGGGGAATGCCGTCTCAAAGCAGAGGATGGTCCACTGGATAGTGGATGCCATCACCCTGGCTTATCAGGCACAGGGTGTGCCCTGCCCGCTCAGGTTGC
>NW_015505686.1:250514-252857 GCF_001515645.1 Sinocyclocheilus grahami
TAGGGGCGTAGTTGGCTTCCACAGGACACTGGAAGGGGCAGTAGCTGTGGCCTTTTGTAGGATCCCAATTCGTCGGTCCTCCGACGTGACGTCGAGAGTGACTGACTGAAAGGGAACGTCTCGGTTACCTATGTAACCCTCGTTCCCTGAAGGAGGGAACGGAGACGTCACGTCCCGTCGCCACAGCTCCTGTACCACCGCTGAGTGGCCGGGTCACCGGCTCGGCTCCTCAGCGAAAACCTGAATATGCGCTGCATCTGCTGCCTACTTATACTCACGCTGTGATCAGCAGCAGCTGGATGCAATAATCGCATGCCAATGTGCATTGGCTCGTTTAGTTTACACTCGAAGTAGATTGGTCCCTCTAAGCGAGATCCCAATTCGTCGGTCCTCCGACGTGACGTCTCCGTTCCCTCCTTCAGGGAACGAGGGTTACATACGTAACCGAGACGTTCCTTTAGCAGTCCTAATGACTGACCTTCGAGCTATCGACATCTGGTGTCAGTACCTTCTCAACTGCAAACCACTGCTGGAATAATAGTGGCTGGAAAAGGTCAACTGTGTGTGTTTCCTCACACTAAATTTAGTGCGTTTTTTTCCTTTGTCTTTGTCTTTTGTTCTTGTTGTGTGTAATTATTGCTATTATTTGAGTCTTTAGCACTTTATATTTATAGCGTTACAATTATCTCAGTCTTTTCTCCTTGACAGCAATGCGATTTATTTTCTTATTGACTTAGCCTTTAGCTAAGACATGCAAGTCTTCTGCTTCTCAAATCTTTTCAGAGTGAAAGACCCCAGTATGCATTTCCTCAGCGTAGATGTCTCAAAATGTGCTCAGATTTGCTTGCAATGAAATTCAGAGAACTTATTTTCTCAAATTCTTCAACACCAAATGATCTGAGCAATGTTAATAATTGTAGTACTCTTGCTGTGTTAACAATTGTATAACTGTTGTCTTTTTATCAAATGTATATTTAATATATTTTTTATTTCTCATAAAAAATTAAGGTTAAAAATTAAACTTCATTGAAATTTGATATTGAAGCTATAAACCGAGTGTTATGAAAGACCAACATCTGAGCAAGTCATCTTGGTACACTGTTCACTACAAATAATGACACATTATTTTCAACTTTGTGTATTAGAGTTCTTGTCTAGTTCTTGTCTGGTGTTTTAAGATGTTATTTCTTTATCTTTACGTTTTTTTTCCAGTTCTAGAACTTTAACTATTCACACTTTTATCCAGGTTTTACAAGACACTGGTTCTTCAAAGAAAAATGAAGATGGGATATATCTTGAATTTTAGGTGTTTTAGCTTATTTTAAAGCTTGTTTTGTATTATAATAAACCATTTCATCCAAGTTATCCTGAGGCCACTTCACAAGTTTGCCAGGCCCCCTTGAGCAGCACCCTCACAGTATTGTGTGTTGTGGTTCGGTGTGTCTCGTGTGTGGTTGTAGTGATCCGTAATGGCCACCCTCCTCTTGCCGACGCTCTGTCAGAGTAAAGCGCTCTTGTGTGCCACACGCTGACCTTTAGGTAATGAGTCATTGTGCTGTGTGTACTCTGTAATCTAGTGCTTCCAGCATCTCCACTACTGTCTGTGTGCTGTGCGATCTGCACTTAGCTTCTGCTGGCTGCCGCTCCATCTGTTTATCTGGAAAGAGTGAGTCAAACATTAAACCACGCAGGGCCAGATTTTTATCTTTACGATGGATATTCACAAATATCAATGACTTGTTGTGTGTTGTGTTTTAAAAAGCATTTTTGAAAATCGAGTGATGGTTAAAGTAGAGCAGAATAGAGTACAATCAAATGGAAAATTGTGTGTGTATGTATGTGTATATATATATATGTACAGTATATATGTGTGTGTGTGTGTGTGTGTAAATATATATATATATATATAAAGCTGAACAGAAGTAAAGTGAATTGGAGTAAATCAAAGAACTGTTATGAAAATTTATTCATTTAGTCACTTTTTGAAGTTAATTTGGAATGATTTGAATGATCTAAAACTGATATGAAAACAAATTAAATTGAATTGAATTGAATTGAGCTGAACTGAATTTAATTTGTTTGGGTGGCACGTTGGTCTGATTTTTTTCGTGTGAATGTAACAATGTCAGAATGGAATAGAACTGATTTACAATTAACTGGACTTTACAAATGGACTTGAACAAGAAAATTAAAAATAAGCTAAATTAAGTTAATTCCTTTTGTCTGAATTGTGTGTGTGTGTGTATATATACTGTATATATATATATATATATATATATATATATATATATATATATATATATATATATATATATATATATATATATATATATGTATATATGT
>NW_015505686.1:253440-261805 GCF_001515645.1 Sinocyclocheilus grahami
TATATATATATATATATATATATATATATATATAATAAAACCTATAAAAGCAAATCCTGTCAGCAACACATACAGATTAGAGAGTAAGAATCCATATGATGGAGTGAAGGTCCGCAGACAGGAAACCACAGGCCCTCTCAAAAACATGACATGCTACTTTCCACTCCAAGCAGATACATTTCAGAGCACATTCTGATCTTCAAACATCATATGCAATAGCACACCACATAATTGCTTTTACTGCCATTAAGCAAGCAAAACAAACTGTGAGCAAAATCAACAAGTGCCCTATAACTCCCCATAAAAGATGGCACGATCTCAAATCAACCCATGCCATCACTGAGCCAAGTTAGCCAACTCTCTAACCAAAACCACACTCTCTCTTTTCATACTGAATCTGTTCCAGTCAAATTATCATCCATCAAGTCATCCTCTCCACACATTATAACTGTGCACATTCAGACAGGACCTCAGAGCCTCCCTGCATTAGGCCACACAGTACAACATGTTTGGAGAATGAGGTACCCAAGCTAGAAGCACCTGACTGTACCAGTCATGTGGTGGAGTGGGCATTTGGCAAACAGAATGTGGCAAGCAACTCAGGGGGTCCTTTGTGTTCAGATTGAGATGCACTGAAGCATCCATGCCTGATGCCTGTCCAATTCTGCATCCTGATCATCAGCTTGTTTGGGCACATGGAATGTAATCCATCAATGGCTGCTTGTGTACAGCTCACCATTTCATTTTACCCATATATATATATATATATATAGATAGGATGGGCATTTCAAGCAAAAATAATATTCAAAAATCACTGGGTATTATTCGATTATTATTCTAAAATCACACCCCTCCCCGCAAGCACGCACAAACACCCATAAACTGAGAGAGATGGAGAGAGACGGGATTCACGCTTTCAATATGTATATAAACTGTTTAATTCAGAAGATAGGCTACCTTAACTCAAGTCATATAATGATTGTACCGTGCTGAAACCTTTTAATATAATAAACATAACCGAATGACGGCACTTATTAACATAACAGTTAGTCGATTAGCATAAATCAACTACTCATAAGGCTAGGACATTTCCATTTCAAAAAATTGAATCCCTAAAGGGAATAGATACGAGACGGGAGGAAAAATATACTTCATTATCTTCTGTCGCAATTATATCGTTGGGTAATTACACTGTATATAAACTGCGGGCATCAGGGAGACGTTATTAATATGTGGGGAATTGAAATTGCTTAAAATCAAGCGATTACTTTCACTTTAGAGATTCATGATCACATTCGGAGCAGCACTCGGCAGTACTTACCACACATTTTACATGATTACAAGGATCTGCAAATCATTCGCCATCATCCTAACAGTCATCTCTCCTTACTCTCCTGTTTATGTGGTAAGTGAAATGCTATGTACTGTAATGTAACAGGCTACCATTAGCAGGCGGCTAACCATGTCCATTTAGTGGCTCTGTAGAACGTTTTATTTGTTTTCCCCGCCTTTGTGAATACGGATTCAGCCACACCTCTAACCCAGCCAGGGGTGTTTGTGGTCCACACAGAACTCTTATTTGACATCGTCCCAAGTTACTGTAACCATTATATGCTACACAAGTATTTTTTTATGCCACGCAAGTCTAGAGTGTGCGCGTGAGACTGTGTTCTTCGACAGTTTTTAGGTGCGTTATTGACAGCGCTATATGAACGCGTCACTACCGCATCAGCAAGGAAAACATGGGGAATTTTTTTAAAAGACAATAAATCGCACAAACTATTCGATATTCTATAATTAAATCAACTAATCGAATATTCGAAAATCGTGACCCATCCCTATATATATATATATATATATATATATCTGAACAGACATGAAGTGAATTGGGCTAAACTGAATCAAATGGATTTGAAACAGTTTAATTTTATTTGAATCTGATTGAATAAAATGGAAATGTTATGAAAGTTATTTATTGTGATTTAGAATTAACAATAACTTGATTTAGAATTAATTGGACTACATAAACGCAAATGAAACAATATAAATGTAGTTTAAATTGTTTGAGTGGCACATTTGGCTGCTTGATTATGAGACTGTTGGAATGGAATAAAACTCAACTGAAACAGAATTGATTTTAAATGTATTGAAACCAATTTGCACTGCATTTGTTTGGGCGCCATTTAGTTGTTTTTTTAGACTATAAGAATTTTTCTTGCTTGCTTCAAGTGCAAACACTCAAGACATCTACACCGCACATTTATTATCAAGAGGGAATCACTCTACATGGCTGCAACAAACACAAAAACAACCGCACACACACACGCAAAGAAGAGCCTGCTGACTTTTAACTGCTTTTACAATGCACAAACGCTATAGGACTGACAGCAGTGTGTGGGACATCAGATATGATTCTCTAAAAGGCACAGCAGGTGCGTACAAACAGTGGGAATCTGATGAGAAATTAGACGCTTCAGTCCTCTGAGAGACTACATCTAAAAGGGTGACTGAGTTCATTAAATCACATGGCAGGATGACATTTGTGTGTGTACGTGTGAGAAAGCGAGTGTGTGTTTATGCACAAATTCATTCATGCGTGTGCCAGAGTGTGTTTGTTTCCAGATGCAATCATGCATTTGTGTATGTGTGTGTGGGATAGACTTTCCGTGTGTGTGCGAGAGCGTGTATAAGCATAGTTTTGTGTGTGTGTGTGTTTGTTCATGCAGCATCGTTCTACTTATGAACAAAATGGTGGACCTGGTGTAGATGCCAGAGGCATCTCAGAGGATTACTTTATTGCTCAGGTGTTACTCTTTTTTTTATTGTTTTAATGCCGTAGTTAAGTTGTACTGTATGTTTTGTGTAGCTAACTATTAACTTTGTCTCAGATATTTCTCCTAAAAGGAGACAAAATGAGTCAATAGTTGCATTGGAGTGTTTTGTTAGTATTTTGTGTGCTGGGTCATAATCATGGGTTTCAGTCACGTTACTTTTTTGTTGCGGCCGCCATCTTTAGGACCTTGCGTAGCCTCTCCTTGGTAATCGGAAACCAAAATAACACCAACAACGGAAAACAATGGTATTTAAAAAAATGGATACTTTAGGATTAGATCCTTATTTACTGTCAAGCGAACTGCTGACTCCACTAAAGTCTAAAACTTAACAACTTGACATTTGCTGATAAGCTGCGCAGCACGCCAGACTTAGCACAGTTTGCATTTCTATATCTACTGTACTGTTCATTAATATTTCATTTACAATTAATAACGTTACCTAGACAAAACAGATTATAATATAGATTATAATAAATAAATAACATGACTTAACAAATCTATAAACATCTCATTATTATGAAAGCAATTTTAAAGTCCATTAAATAACTAGCTTGACCAAGCTGGCATGAGGAAAATTTATTTACAAAATAATTTGTTTACAAAACCATGCAATTACAGCAAAAAACAGCAGTTATACAATAAGTGTAGATAAAATATTTAACACATTTTGCAAAATTACCCATGCATTTACTTGAATGAATGAGGCATTTATATGTACACTTAGACTGTAACATTTAATAAATAAAGGTTAAAACACATTGGTAAATGGCAAAGTTTTTGAATTAAACATTTTGTACTTGGTAAAATAATTTAAATAATCATTACCTAACTATGATTGATTTTTAAAGGTAATCAGTGAATACTGTTCTTGGTTGTTGCTCATTGTGGGTCATTGTGCAGCATGTCTTTCCACATCTTAGTCCAGTGAGTACTTTGCTTGGGAGCTTTCATTTCTGCACCTGTAAAGAGCAAATAATGCACACGTATCTATTACTAAAGGACTAACTGAATGCACCAAACTGAATGAAAGTAAATGTATATATATATATTGTATGAAAGCACATGTTGTTTGAAAGACTATTTACTTATTATTATTTACCCATTTAATTCTAGCACATTAAGTGGCTGTGTCCAGTATGATTAAAATTTAAAGTGTGTATCATCCTAATTAAAGAGATAGTTTACCCAAAAATGAAAATCATTTACTTCCTTTAGTCCAGTGAGTACTTTGCTTGGGAGCTTTCATTTCTGCACCTGTAAAGAGCAAATAATGCACACGTATCTATTACTAAAGGACTAACTGAATGCACCAAACTGAATGAAAGTAAATGTATATATATATATTGTATGAAAGCACATGTTGTTTGAAAGACTATTTACTTATTATTATTTACCCATTTAATTCTAGCAACTGTAAAAGCAGGACACAGCTACTTCAAATGATCTCAGACATATTGATGCATTTCAATTTGATTGCAGTACATTGTCATTGTAAAAATCACTGCAACTAGCTTATATAGGCTATTTATTTAACAGATTATTTGAAAAGAACGTTCTTCTATAGAATTATAAATCTAATAGTACAAACAAATCCTCTTCACACTAACATCCTTGAAGTAATTACATTCAGTTACATTCATAAAAATAAGAATGTGGAAACTAAAACTACAAACCTTTCTCCTTGTATGCGCTTCCTTTTTTTTCATCTGTTTGTTTGTCAAAGTTTAGTGCAGCGTAAACATTCTAGACTCACATAACTGTATCAACAGATCTGCATCTCGTTGATTTATTAGCTTTAGGTGGAGCATAACGAAAGTTTTCTGGCAAATCATCAGTCTCGCACGCAAATGTAACCTTTCGCAAGTTTCATTATGAACTTGCTAACTAAAATATAAAAACTCATCTATGCTTACGAGAAATATTTAATCAAAAGAATCCCATACATCCACATCTCTTGGTAAATAATCTATTGTGATTTGCTGTTATCACAGCCCAGAGCACAGCACAGCAGATTGATGGAATTGCAATTCGGTCCTACAATTGGCAGCCGCACCACTGTGTGACGTCACATGAAACCTATGAATTGCTATACAGGGGCGGTTCTAAGACTTCATCCACAGGGGGGCTGGCTGAGCCCTCAGACATAACACTAAATACAAAGATACAAATTACCTAAATTAATTGAAGTAAATATACACAAATATCCATTAAAGCTACAGAAGTTAATTAAGAGCAGCGAGTGATTCTCTCTTTTTTATTGTTTGATTAACATTATTAACATAAGAAATGCACTGGTCCATTATATTATGCACATCCGATATTTTCTTATTTAAGTTCACTTAAGATGTAACCAACTGTTTTTACGTCGATACTCATCAAGACAGCCATTCAGACATAATTTTGTACGAATTTGATCAAGACGTGAAAAAGAACTCAGTTTGGTATTTGCTTGATGTCTGAGAGAAGGCTTTTTGTGTGTGCACGCTTCAGGTGCATGTGCGCACAGAGACAATCTATGACAGCGCGCGAGTATCGCATTGAGAGCTCTTTCGTGCCGTCTTGTGCTTGAATAGCTTAAAATCACTTACATTTTTAAACTGACATGTAGACATCAAAACATGCAAACTCAGAGCGAGGGTTTAAACTTTGATTTTGAAGCCGAGATGAACCGTTAGCATATTTAGAAAGATACTGATTTTGTTATATGATTTGTCATTTAAATATTTTTGTTTAGCTTCATTTTAATTTTAATTTTAGTACTTAAACTTTATTTCAGTTAGTTGCCAAGGCAACATTTCTAATGTTCATTTAAGATTTTAAAATGTACCTTTTTCATTTAATGTTTATATTTTATTTCAGATTTATTTCAATTAATTTTATTCAAATTGTAATAGTTGTAGTTTTTTGTTAACAGTGACAACACTTATGTATACCACTGTTTTATTTTTATCAATACTATGGTGTTTTGGTGTCTTGTTGACTATAGTTTAACTTTTGTAAGGGCTCTCTATCATCTTTAACACACACACACACACACACACATCTGTGACTGTGCAACCGGCCTGCGTTCTGCAGTGATGGAATAATGAGATTATCGTATCAGAATAAGCATGATGTCGTCTAACCAGAGCTGACGAAAAATGATTATCGGCATCATCAAAATAATGCCTGCCTGCTTCGAGGAATAAAAAACAGAGACTGTGACAAATCTATGCCTTGTAGTGAGTAATGAAACATGCATGTTTACTGCAGAACCAAAATGACCTTACCAGCGATACCTCTAAAAATAAATTCACATTGTTTGCTTTGCACCAAATATAGTTAGTTAGCTAGTTTTTGTTAGTAACTAGTATCGTAGTAAACTACATCATAGTTTACAGCAACATGAATGTTAAATGATGATTGGTTAACCTGTGCATTTGCTCGGTCTGAATAACAGCAGTTATTCAGCTGTTGTTGTTGTGATGTGATCGTGAATGTTATTGCATCAATTAATCAAATTTGCCAATAATGTCTCATTCAAAGTAATTACTGCACGGGTTCTACAAGTGGCAAAGCTCAATATTAATTAGCACTTGCATTATGTAAAAAATAAGGCGACTGAGACGGATCACAGATGCTCCACTGAAATGTGTGATGAACAGTTATGATTTTTAGTGCCCTACACACCTTGAAGGAGTTTGTAAAACACCTACAAATATGCAGTGCACATGCTGTGGTGTTAGTGTTCATAAATTTGTTCCTCAGCAGTTTGGTTTTAAAATACAAATGACTCCTGGCTGCTTCACAGTGGTTTATTTTGAATCTGAATCATTTTCACAGTTCCCCATGCGTTTCTCCCATTAGCTCAGGCTATGTCGTAGCGAGAAAGACCACATGCACGCATTATGACTAAGCTCATCAACAGCCAGAACAGGAACGAAAACCCAACCGTGTAAAAGATCAACCCACTGCCACAGATAGCGATAAAAGTGCTTTTAAATTCTCACAGTATCGAAACTCTGCAAGGCTCTGCATTGACAGTAAATAAACCACCTACGTGCATCAGCTCTAATCTCCTCACATCCCACTCAAGAGCTCTCGCTAAAGCGAGCGTTCATCGTCGGAAAGAGGAGGAGGAACGCCACCGAGGTGAACAGGGAATCACGCAAATTGAATACTATGTGTTTGTCGTTTGCTGAATCAATATCACCGTATACAGTATCTCTACGCTGTAAACACAGAGTTTATGTACTGACATCAGGGCTTGCATAGTCTTGCGTAACCAGACTTTTGACTTGGCGAAAGGTCTAGTCCTAGTTCACATTGCAGCTTGTTTTAGATGAAGACTACCTTGACTGATATACAAAGTGTCATTTTGTTTTGTTTTGTTTATACGTGCTAGTCATTCAGAAGAGTGTTTAACATGCTAGCAGGTCAGCGTTTACCTTATGCAAATGACTCTCTGCATGCAGCTTCAGCCGTCTTTGCTGTTTTTGGCTACATTGACAGTGAGCATGTGGGAGGAGAGAGTGTCCGCAATGCTTAGATGATGCAGGTGAGTCACGAAAGCTTGCATATCTCCATTGCCAGCTTGTGTTGTCATGAACAGTGATGTCGAACTCGCTTACAGTTTACACTACCAGTCAATAGTTTGGAATAATTTTTTTTTTTTTTTTTATGTTTTTGAAAGTAGTCTCTTAGACGTTTACACAGGCAGATGTTTTTGAGCAGCAAATCAGCATTAGAATGATTTCTGAAGGATCATGTGACACTGAAGACTTGAAGTAATGATGCTGAAAATTAAGCTTTGCATCACAGGAATAATATATCTTACAATATATTCAAATAGAAAACGGTTATTTAAAATTTTAATAATATTTCATAATATTACGGTTTTTACTGTATTTTTGAATGGTAGTGTATGCTTGATTTGAACACTATTTGGCTTTATTTAGCACTAGCATTCTTACAGGTTGATATTATACAAAACTAATGTTATGCTGGAATAGTTTGTGGAAAGGTGAATTTCTCCTGTTTTCACCATTAATAAGAAAAGCACAACTTAAAGGGATAGTTCACCCAAAAATGAAAATTTGATGTTTATCTGCTTACCCCCAGGGCATCCAAGATGTAGGTGACTTTGTTTCTTCAGTAGAACACATATGATGATTTTTTGAACTCCAGCCGTTGCAGTCTATCAGTCGTATAATGCATGGCAATGGTAACCAAATCTATGAGAGTAAAAAAAACATGCACAGACAAATCCAAATTAAACCCTGCGGCTTGTGATGACACATTGATGTCCTAAGACATGAAACGATCGGTTTGTGCCAGAAACCGAACAGTATTTATATAATTTTTTTACCTCTAATTCACCACTATGTCCAACTGTCTTTGGGCGCGCGCACGGCATCCGGTACGTGAGGTGTGTACACACTCTGGCGTAGTTTACATTAATGGGTGTGTTGATATCCAGCCGAAGACCAATCAACCATAACTTCAGGCGAGCAGGCTCAGAAGTTGGGAATACGTGGAAAGTCACCACTCCC